>NW_024756215.1:0-250998 GCF_018991925.1 Homarus americanus
GAAGTTGATGGTGTAGCTGTACCTGAAGTTGATGGTGTAGCTGAAGTTGATGGTTTAGGCCTTCGAATAATAAAGCTGTCGAAGGAACCTTTGCACAGCTGCTTTCTTTTCTCATTATACATCTTTATTTAGAGGTCATTTGCATTTTCAAGTCCCTGTTAATTTTAATGCTTTGTTCTGTTATTGGATCCACTTCAGAAAATATGTTCATTGCTTGCTTCATATAATATCCACAGACCTCTCGCCTTTTTCATATCGTTTTAACACATTTTGTTTCTCGGCTAAGTTTATACACTTTCTTTTAGCTTTTGATCCAGCACTACCATCACTTGCTCTTTAGCTAATGTTGAACAGGAACACAAAAATGCCGTAAGCAACCTGAGAAAGTTTTTCTACTTTTCCTGTTCAGATGCGTGAAAACAAAAGGCCCACCAAGCTGCAACTGTTTATACTAGTGAAGTTGACTTCACCACTCACAAGCCCAGCAGCCTCCGTGCGCAGGCCGTGTTTTTTTTATTTTTTTGTATAATACATATCCGGATTTAATTATTATTTATATGAAAATGTAATTTTATTTTTTATTCCATTTTCGTCGTAAATACAAAGAAAATAATGGTGTAAATTGAATGGGTCCTAAATTAACTAGGGTCTTAAATATGAATCATCGTTAGTAGAACCGTCGTTATCGGAGGCTGTACAATAATGCTATTAAGAGGTACGGGTATACCTCATATGACATTGTTGAAGCCAATGAGTATTTAACAAGCTTAATGATATTTTCATTATAAAGTAATGTCATGGCTTTCTCAAGAGCATTATTTTCCTTCTTTTTACATTGATACTATCTAAATTATAAACAAGAAATGTATTAGTCAATCTCCAATCCTAAATAAATAACCAATTAAAGCATATTCGTCAACTCTTCCTTATACAGTGTTACCAGAACACCCGCCTCACATCGTGCAACTGAATTTGGACGAACTTCTGCTGTTGACTGTACAACAAGATTTGTTACTCAAAATACTGTCTGACCCCTCCTACTTTAACCACATATCTTGGGGTCAAAGAGATTAAACCTACAACACCTACCATGTATTAGGGTAAGATTATGGTTAAATAAAAAAGGTGAAGCCTTTACTCACAGCCAGTAAACCCTCAAATTTAATCTTGTTAACTCATTTGTAAAACCAGAAGGATTACATGTTGAAGTTACATCTAAGGAAGCAAAAGACATTAATTATGGCAACTAAACACACAAGCAAGTGGTCCTGGGTTAGGTTAGGTTAGGCAGGGTGAAACTGTGACTAAGTTTCTTTACAACACTTGGTTGTCTACCCAGCAGTAACTGGGAAAATAAATGTTACTCACTTGCAGATTGTGTTCTGGGGTTATGATTAGCTACCTATATACTGTAGTTGGTACATTGACCATTTTTTTTTTATTCCATGACAGTGGGTCATGCAGCTCATAAACTTAAGGTGTGGTTGTTGTGTTGGTGACAGCTTCTAAACTTTAAAGAAATTCATGCCAAGGTGGACCTAGGGGTTGGCCAGCCTTGAAAATGAGGGGTAACCATTATTACATAAGCAAAAATCCTAAAATGTTGGGTTATAGGATCCAACAAAAATATGAGGTCACTTGAACCTGAAGCCTTTTTCTGGCATACAATGCATCACTGTATAAATGTGCAATGGCATGGCAGCATAGAATCAAAGCTCTTCATTCAGCAACTATCTGTTCTTCTCTACCCACACAAGGGATCACAGCTCAAGATTGAAGAAGCCACAAGTCTAGAAAACTGTGAGGGGAAACTTTTTCAAAGTGAGAGTTGTGTACTCTTGGAACTATCTGCCAGTGTTGTGACGGCACCGAGTGTGAGCTCTTTCAAAACCAGACTTGACCAACACTGGAGCAGGTTCAGGCACATTCAGGAGCCGGTGCATGTCCAGTACTTGCCAACAGTGTGTAACAGTGGTGAAGAGGATAAAAAATATATAATATATTCCTAGGAACCTAAGGAACAAACTAAAAGATTGACACAAATTTCCCAATCCACAGCATCAGTCATAAAATTCAGTTATATGAACTACTTAGTTATCACTGACTACAAGCACTCTAAAAATAGTTGCTGAACTCTTATGTCTGATACTTTCAAAATCTATTTTCAGCAATTTCTCGGACTCTTTTTAAACACCCGAATGAGTATAAAGGAGGTCATATAAAACCCCTTTCAACAAGTAAGCACAGTATATAAAACTAAATACATAAAATACAATAGTTGTCTTTGTAAAGTAATTATGGTACAAAGAAATTAGAGAAGCAAATATGTGGATACAAGGAAAGATTTGTGGAGAGAAAAGAATCACAGTAGAACGTCAATATAACACAAGATAGGTTCCAAGAGAGGTCCTTTAAACTGAATTCGCACGAAATTGAAGTGTTGTTTCAATGGAATAATTTAGTTTGGTATTTGAGAGAAACACAAAATACTAAAAAGACTGAGAGTCTACCCAGATGCACCTCAGCCCATCTCCTAGAAAAACAAAACATTGTTTTTTGTTGTATTGTTAAAACAAACACTCATAAATCAACACAGCTAAAATTATGGGATGCAATATGGTCTGTTTACTGGCTGGGAAGATGGGGGTGATATGTCTGACAGTTGATGCCAAGGTCTAGTGCTTATTTATTTATCTGTCCTTTAGAGTGACTAAGTTTTTCTCTTATAAAGTGTCACTGAACTGACATGGGAGAATATAATTAACATTGCTGGAATTCTTATAATATAGTGATTAGTTTGAATATAAACATGCTATAGCTCGCATTAGACATACAAATTTTAGTTCTAATTTAAGAATTTTACTACTGTACAAGGAGCAAAAATTTTTATCTCGTGCTAAATATATGGCGTTTATATTCAGATTATTCGCTATCTTGCAAGGATTCTAGCAATACAAATTATATTCTCCTAACTTTAGTCTGTGACATTATATAAGATCAATACTTTAAGCCTAAAACACCAAACCCTGGCTGGGAAGATGGGGGGGAGGAGGTGACAGTGACAGTTGTGTCAAAGATCTAATGAAGTATTTATTTGTTTATTTATGTCCTTTAGATTGAGTTTATGTTTTTTGCTTATAAAATGTCACAGAAGTGAACAGGGAGAATATAATTTACATTGCTGGAATTCTTATAAGATAGTGATTAATTTGAATATAATCATGCTATAGTTTGCACTAGACAAAAATTTTAGTAATCATTTAGTAAATTATTTTGAGTACATGTACAGTACAGCTTTGCCCTTAGGACAGTGTAGCGTGCCTAGAGAAACATTAGGAGCAAAATGTTAAACATAATGCGCCAGATTGACTAGCGCAAAGTAGGAAAGATTCGCTTTAAATTAAAACATTTTCCTTAATTGTGGGTGTCGCTTTAAATCAATAATCTTATATTGAATTGCTTTTAATCGACGTTCTACTGTAGCAGGACCAAGTAAATTAATGATTGAGAGAGAGGTAAATAACTGGACACCAAGTTAAAGAATGTTGTTACAGTATACAGTGTTAATACTGTACTCAGGAAAAACAATGAAAGAATCTAACATTCATTTCTCCATTTCCCATCTCTACTTGTTTCCATCACCTTTGTACGCATTAGCTCCCTGACTCGCCCCCAACTGACACCCACATCTCTTTACAGTATCTTTTCATTTTAAGCCTTCATAATCTCTTCAATCTAAGAGACCTCATGTATTTTAAAAGCTCAAAATGCTAATACAAGTAGATGTCAATTGTTTTGTCTAGTGCAAATTATAGCATGTTTATATTCAAATTAATCAGTATGTTACAAGAATCCCAGCAATGTTAATTATATTCACCCAGGTCATTTCACTGGCTGTTTATAAGAGAGAAGCTTAGTCACTTAAGAACTGATAAATATACACGCGTTAGACCTGGGCCTGTGCCAACTGTCAAACGTACTGCCTCCCCTCCCCCCACGCCCCCTCGCTCGCTCCCACCCTTTCTCTCCCCCATCTGCCCGGCGTTGCTGGAATCCTTGTAAAACAGTGAATAATTTTAATATAAACGTCATGTATTTTGCTCAAGAGATAAAAATTAATCACCTGTATCACATTACAGTAGTGATTTAAGAGTAAAAGTGTATATGTACGTATATAGTATTCCACATACACGTAAGTATAAATACAAAGTTTATGTGATGATCGGACAACGTCCATTTCGGTTAATGCCACGTTTCCAAGAACGTATCCAGGAGGGTTAACCAGCGTATGGCTGTATATATATATTATATTATTTTTATGTCCATTAAGTGAAAAAAATTAAACAAGAGGTCTGTCTGTATAATATTTGCAAAAAGAATTATAAATATTAGCTTAAAATAAATATACAGTACAACTTTGTATCAATTGTAAAAGCATAAGTATACTCACCTACAGAGCAGTATGTTATCTTTGTCAGAAGATTGTCTCGTGTCACAGGTTCACCCTCTGCAGGTGGAGGCTCAATGAAAGTTTGGCACACAAAACATACAGTAAGGTCCACACGAACGCATTTCCCATCATTCTGGAAAAAAAGGACAAAAATTTTATATATACATTCAGGATGCCCCCCCCAAAAGTAGAAAAGAAAAAAGTAAAACTGTTTTTACACCCAAATAAATTTAGAAATGTAATAGAGTTTTAATCCTATGTGATGTAATATCTCTGTTAGCCGGAATCCCTCAAACCCAGAAATATCCATTAGCTGGAATTGAAACTTGATCAGAAAATCATTCCCAAAGCCGGAATTTTCAAAAAATTTCCAGTTTTAGGAACAAATTTTTCGAGGTTGAAAATTGACAAAATTTTCTGAAAATGTCTTGAATAAAGATTTTGGGGGGGGGGGGGACCTGCCCTAACTCAATGTCAGGTGAAGGTAAGGTAGGGGATTAGTGGTCTCATATTACTGACCTGCTGATGGAATGTCAGGTCACCCTTTTTAGGGAGGGGAATTAGTGGGTCTCATGACCTGAAGATGTCTTCAATAAACACGAAACCTTAAGTATTTTTAGAGAGATTGTGATAAGTATAAATGAGCAAAGTTGTATCCCTTCAACATTACATTACATATTATTTTAAAATATGGAGTGAGAAAGCAGAAAGGTGTGAGTGATTAGAGAGTTGGAGTGGAAAGGAGTGATAACATGCACCAGTGTTGCCAAACGATAAGCTCCTCAAGAGCTGATCTTTTAATTCGCCTCCATGCAGTCACACAACAAGACCCTCACTGGATGCTTGTTGTCTAATTCCCGGGTGCGTGTGTGTGTGTGTGTGTGTGTAATAATAATAACAATAATAATAATAATAATAATTAATGGTTTGTTGAAGGAGCGTGGCAGTCGGAAGGCTGAAAATATACAGTTGCATAATTGGGGAATGGGTTTCTTGATTTACAAATAATATACAAGTAACATAAGTGATACAAATGTTATATATAATAACTAGGTGGGGAGAAGGTCACACTACAGGGTATTTCAACATAGTACAGGTTGTACCTCTCTAGTCCGGCAACCTCAGGATCCTGACCGGTGCCGGACCATGGAAATTCACCCTTTTCCTGGACAGATAGTGACTTGCGCTTAAGTTAGCATCACTTTCACTGCTTCGTGGTCTCTTTGAAGACATATTGAAGGGTTAAATGTCGTACAGTAGCTTCTCAAATTTTACGAGTTTTTAATTCACCGTTTTTTATTTGGACACACAAAAAAACCCACTTCATAATTAAAAATATTGACTGCGGAAACTTGAATTTCGACGGGTTTGAACAGCTCGCCAACGTTCAGACGACGTGCACAATTGTGTAAACAGCGTCATTTCTCTTATGTACAAAAGATTCATTATTGTTTATTACTGAATGTCTTTTTTATTGAATTAATGTTTATGTGTGCAAAATGAGCAATACAATTCAATAATAATACGTAGAATATTAAAACACACGAGGAAATGAGACAGCATTGTTTTCGTTGATAACAAAACCAGTGACTGACTGGTTCTACATATAAAACAAGAAAATAAGACCCTGGTTGAAGCTGTAGTAAAATTAATGTAAAAAATTAATATGGTTGTTTTAAATAATGTTATTTAATGTTAATAAATAAAACAATAAAAGTAGCAAACCATTAATGTTAAAGAAAAAAGTGAGACTGCGCGTATGTAAGTGAGCACATGTAAAAACATATCGTCATTACTCTACATAAGAATATGAAAGCAACACTTATTTATTGTTCATATATATTGAAGGGTTAAATGTTATACTCTGTACTATATAGACGAACAGAGAGAGAGAGCCGAACTGCAAGATGTAAATGAACCTTAATTTCTCGCGGCTTTGTTGTTGTTGTTTTTTTACGGGAATTAGCCCACCCAGGCACAGGTCACCACCCACATTGAGCCTAAGGCAAAAAATGCAATACTCCAGTAATAATAATAATAATAATAATTCAGAAAAGTAAAAAAAAAAAAAAAAAAAGAGAGAGAGAAGCTTCTTATCTACCTATTGGACAAACTAAAATCGTTCCGGACCACGGGAGCTTCCGGACCACAGAATGCCGGACTAGAGAGGTAAAACCTGTAACAGTGTGTTATCGCCACGCACAAATTGTGCGCACCGGCCACATGTTAAGTGAAGAAACTGTTTATAACTCAGAATAGCTTACTAAGCGAGATGGAGCTGGTAGCAGCTGTGTGACTGTCTGAGGGACAGTCTATTGCCTTCTACTGTAAAGGCAACATCTGGATTCTCGCCCACAACATTTTCCTGCAGGACAATATATTTGTTCTCGTTGGTCGAACCCTAGACCCCAAAATGTGAGTGTGATTGTGAACTGTTGAATCCTCTGAGAACTCTAAATAACTTTAATAAGTGTAATTATGTACTGTATATTGATCATATTATTCAAACTGTGTCCTGATGTACCATCAGTTGTTATATGTGAATTGTATTCAACAGGTTTTGACCGAATTATGCTCATCGCGTCAACGACAAGGGTCTTATTGTCCTCCACAAACCAAAATTGCTCCAATGAGCGATTACAGTCAAAACGTGGGTCCTACAGTCTGCCGATACAGTCTACTGAGAACTGGCGAGTGACTCGACCGTCAACGGACCTTCAGCGGGGCCCTTCCCCCCGGCACACCCCGCAGGAGAGCGGGGACGCCTTTGTGTGAATTCGTGAATCATCGACTAAAGTGTGATGCCTATAATATAATAATAGTTAACCCCAGCGAAAAGGGGATTGTAGGTTGAGAGTGTGTATAGCACTCGTATGTGTATGTAGAGAAGCGTGACGCCTCTGTAGGTGGGTCCAGTGTCAGAAAGGACTGGTCTTGGTGCCAAAATTGTTCGTACGGGCGCGCGGGAGTGTTATCGTTCATTCCAGACAGGCACGCCGCCTGCTGGGAGGACCGCGTGTCAGGAAAGAGTGAACTCTGTGTCAATAATATTCGTGCGAACATGCGGGAGATACAGTGATCAAAGCGTACCAGCCAGACTAGATCAAGTTTAAGAAGGCTGGTGTGTGTGTGTGTGTGTGTGTAAATAAGAATGAGTGTAGTGCGCTTTCTGTTAGGAAATAAAGGGTTGTGAAAGTTAGGTAACGTTGTGTAAGTAAGTAAGGGCGCCGCAGTAGTGTTTGATACATCAGTTGTGTAATGAGTCCCTACAGTGATTGTGGGGTCTCTGTGGTCGTGTTAAGTGTGACATCACTTACTGCGTATGGCACGTCACGTACTTGAGGGATATCACTCGTGCATATGTCACGCGCTTGTGTGACGTCACGCGTGCGAATGGCACTGTTTGTGTAAAGTCACTCGTGCGTGTGGCAGTTTGTGTGACGTCATTCGTGTATGGCACTGCGTGACGTCACTCGTGTGTATGGCACGCATGAGTGTGTCACTCGTGTGTATGGCACGCATGAGTGTGTCACTCGTGTGTATGGCACTGTTTGCGTGACGTCACTCGTGCGTATGGCGCTGTTTGTGGGCCGTTACTCGTGCGTATGGCACTGTTTGTATGACGTCACTTGTGCGTATGGCACTGTGTGATGTCACTCGTGCGTATGAAAAGCATCAGTGTATTGGGTTTTATATCTAGAAGTGTAAGCAATAAGAGTGCAGAGGTCTTATTGCAACTATATCTTGCGCTAGTCAGGCCGCACCTCGATTATGCGGTTCAGTTCTGGTGCCCTTATTATAGAATGGATATCAATTCACTAGAGTCGGTGCAGCGAAGAATGACGAAAATTATTCTGGGACTTAGAAACCTTCCATATCAGGATAGGTTAAAGAAACTAAACTTGCATTCCTTAGAAAGACGAAGAGTGCGGGGAGATATGATAGAAGTATTCAAGTGGGTGAAAGGAATCAATAAAGGGGATATAGATAAAGTTCTTATAATATCCGAGCAGGATAGGACTCGGAGCAACGGATTTAAGTTGGATAAGTTTAGGTTTAGGAGGGAGATAGGAAGGAACTGGTTTACAAATAGGGTGGCGGACGAGTGGAACAAGCTTAGCAACTTTTTAGTAAGTGCGGGAACTCTGGAAAGTTTCAAAAGGAGGCTAGAAATATTCATGGATGATAGAGAGTGGTAGTAACTCTCGACAGGAGCTGCCATGCACACTTGCACAGGCCAACCGGCCTATTGCAGACTCCTTATTTTCTTATGTTCTTATGTTACATCTCCAATTGTGTGATATCAGTGATTGTGGGACGTCACCATGAGTAGTAGCCGATACTAAGCATTACTGCATACATTTATCGAGCAAGACAGATCACGCTCGTTGTTCTGGCAGTCATGGACATGGAAGGGAATGAGTAAAAAAATTAGGCAATGTCGCGTCACACCCACCCCGCCAAGGCAGCGTGAGATAAACCTGTCTCCTGAGAAGAGAAGGAACCACCAGACGGAGGGATTGAGGGCCAATTATGTGAGCAATACCAACAGACGCAGCAGATGTTTGCTCACATGACAGCGATGATGCAGAACGTCACCAAAGGTATGACTCGACTACAAAGTAAGGGCAGCATAGAACTAAGTGATAGCAAAGCCAACCTCCAGAAGGAGGACCTCAAAAGAATAACTCAGGAAGCCATAGCCACTGAGATACTGGCTGATGCAGCATCATACTTCACCCAAAACATCATAGATCCGGAGCGGCCTTCTACACCCAAGGTCAGACCCTCCTATGGAGACTTTCTAATGACTGCTCCACCCTACAAACAGAGCTGGTAGCAATCTCAAAGGCCCAAACAAACCACATTCACCACCTTCTCCGGGTCATCACATGATACCCACCACCCACATTGCTTAGCAAGTATCCTCCCCTACAAGTGCGGACCCCAGTTCAAGGGGCGCGCCACTCCGAAACTAACCACGTCCAAGAGTTGGGGTTGGTGGCAAGTGTTCACTGACCGATGGTCCGCTTACACTTGCAAACCTGCAGTATCCTTTCATATCTGCAGGTAGGACCACCTCCATCCCAAATCCGGCCTGGCTGCTCCAAGAGCTCCAGCCGGAACCACCAAACGGGCCGCCTACAGACAAAGGCCCGCGTCGGACTACGGTCCGACAATCTCGACAACAACAACAACAGAAGATGGCGGAAAGGTGTTATCACTACCAGAGACATGACCTTCCTCAAACCGAAACTGACGAAGAAACGCTATATACTCCAAGAGGACTCCTAGCGCTCACCTTAACCGTGGAGCCGGGAACATTTCACCAGGGGGAGCGCGGAAGTACTTCCGAGCATCAAGCTCACTCACCGAAACCACTAACGTTGATGAAGGACCAAAAGGACAACCCGCCGAGGTCCGAGGGCTGGGTGAGAAAACTGTTAGAAATTATGAGGTTCTCTCAGGCCGACGCTGAAGTTCAGCAGCGGAACTTGTGGTGAATACTGGGAGTTCAAGGGACCCTTCGGGCGACACGTTGGGATGCCGCAGATACTTGATGCTTTGAAATTAGAGACACTTTTCGTCGCCTACGCCAGCTCTGCTAAGGACGCTTTGCGAGGATGCCTGCAAATACAAGATCCCAAAGCATGGTACAAGGAAGCATTGGACATATTAGAGAAACGTCACGGCAACAAGCACACTTACGTCTGTCAGCTAATAAGGTCCAACTGTGAGACTAAATGACGCGAAAGGCCCCCAACAGTTCTCAGACGAACTGTGGAATTGCATGAGGAACTTGAAGATTCTGGGAGAACTATATCAGATTGACAAGTATGAATCAATACATACGTTAGCTGAGAGATTCAAGGGAAAGATAAGGGACGACTATGTGGATAAGGTGCATAAATACCAAAGGAAGCAAGGGAAGCCTCCTGGGATTGAGTGGATGTTGGAATTCACTATGGATATGGTCGACAAGGTGGAGGAGGCCCCAAGGAACAAGGACTGGAGGAACCAAGCAGAATATATGCAGACTCACCCTCACGCCAATCCTCATCGAGGCAGAAACTTGTGGGTCTGGTGACATCAGGAATAAAGACAACCAGAGTAACGGACGATGAACGCTGCTCATTATGCCGCGGAGATCACCTTCTTCAGATGTGCCGGACATTCCTCATCATGTCCACAGGGAAGCAAACTTCCCTCGTAAGGGAAGAACGTCGCTACTTCGTCTGCCTGGGTCGTAATCACCGGATAACGGAGAGCAGCCAGAAGATGGTATGTGGTATAGATGGATGCTCTGGAGTACACTCGAGGCTTCTGCACTTCACGGGAGTTCCGACGAGCAATGGCAAGGCGCAACGGGGCGAAGTTGAAAGAGAACACCAGACCAGTTTCCAAAGGGTGAAGAGAGCAATCACTGGGGGCACTTCCCTAATAGACATATCACCTGACCACAAGCGACCTAGAATGAGTCAAATGAAGGCCATTATGCCACCACCGGAGTCAGCAACTAGTGGAGCTAAATCATGGAAGACCGAAGCCGGTACAAGCACCATGGGGAAAAGGACTGGGCGTACACAAAGCGTGCTGGTGACCACGAATAGAGGAAATCCACATAAATAGGTCAGAGAAACCATAACCAACAACGGAATTGATGATCGGCGTGAAGAACCCAATGATTGCGAATTGTGATGGCAAGAGTCCAGCAGAGTCACACTTCCAATAGTGAAAGTCAGGATGGAGGAGAAGAGCCAAGAGGAGAAGGAGCAGTGGTCACCGGAGCTCTCTTGGATTCAGGCAGCAACCAATCATACTGCACGCGTAGTCTAGCTAAGCGGCTGCAGGCAGAGGGAAGACCAGTTTTTTTTCCTCTCCATTGGCACGATCATTAAAGAAAGAAGTAGTGTAAACGCCGAAGAGATCAGTGTAAAGGTGGTTAGCGTAGGAGTAAAAAAGAGCCGATCCATCACTATCTCCTAGGTCATTGTTGTTGAGAATCTACAGTCTTCTCTGAGAGTTTTCGGTCAAAGACACCCAAGACGTTAACATGTGGGAACACCTCCCAGGTACTGCACTACGCCAAGCACCGAAAAGAGTGGATCCCCTGATAGGTCTGGATGTACCACAAGTATTAGTGCCGTTAGAAGTAAGGACCGAGAAGGACGGAGAGCCATTTGCAACACGCACCCTTCTGAGCTGGACTATAAATGGACCGCTCAGAGTGGTGAGCCGTGATCAACCACTTTGTCGGAGTGGCAACATTAAATTTGGAGACAAATCTGGAAAAAACAAGTCAGGCACTTCTGAGAATTTTTACCCAGCCTACAGTAACGATGATCCCGTCCCTGTCGTAGACAAGAGAGTCCCGATGCAGTGGTCAACGTCAATTACTCAAGTGGACGGACACTACAAACTTCCAATCCTGTTTCACCATGAAGAACTGGAACGCCCAGACAATAAGAAGCTTGCCGAACAGCGATTGGCGGGACTGAGAAAAATGCCTCTAAAAGAACCCAGGGCTCTCTCAGAGGTATCAAGAAAAGATGTGACGTCTAGTCGACGAGGGCCATGATGAGCGAGTCCCACATCAAGAACTCGGTGTTGCACCCTGGAAGACCTGGTATCTCCCACACCACCCTGTGTTGTATCCCAACAAGCCAGAAAAGGTGAGAAAAGTTTTGATTGTGCAGCTGAATATGAATCGATGTCATTAAACAGCCACGTGATGCAAGGGCCAGACCTTAACAACAATTTGATGGGAGTCCTCATCAGATTCATACAAGGAAAGGTGGCACTCATGGCTGATATCGAGGCAATGTTCCACTAAGTGCGAGTAGTACCCGAACATCGTGACGTCTTACGATTCTTATGGTGGACGGACGACCAGCTGCCAGGGGCCCCACCACTTACCGAATGACAGTGCATCTCTTTGGAGGTATGTGTAGCCCTTCATGCGCCGGATATGCGCGCTACAACGAACATTCCAAGATTACAGGGAAAGTCTCCATGATGACATCAAGAAAGCGAATCGTAACTTCTACATTGACGATCTGCTTCTCTCAGTAGATTCGCCGGGGAAGGCAACGATAATTACCCATTGACTGAGACAGCTGATGAAGAAGGGCAGATTCAGACTTACGAAGTGGGTCTGTAATCAAAAGGAAGTCCTCAAGGCAATTCCACAGACAGAGAAAGCCGTGGGAGTAAGGGAAGTAATTTGAAAGACGACAGGCTCCCCACTGAACGAGCGCTGGGAATCCTGTGGGACCTGGAAAAGGACGAACTAGCGGTCTGGGTCCAGATCCCTAAGAAATCGGAGACGAAACGAAGCCTTCTCAGTATGGACAGCTCCATATATGACCCACTGGGACTCATCGCTCCAAACGTCACAAGAGCCAAAATTATATTCCAAAATGAGTGTAGGCGAGGTGCTGGGTGAGATGAACGAATGGATGAACAGAACAGGGTGGCTTGGCGAAGATGGCTAGATGAACTTCCTAACCTATCACGGGTACACATTCCACGGTGCTACTCACCCGAGGATGCAAATCCAGTGGCTGCCGTGCAACTACACCACTTCTATGACGCCTCCCAACAAGCGTTTGGAGCTGTATCGTATCTGAGGACCACGTGTGAAGATGGAACCCACCATATCTCCTTCGTGTGTGGCAAGGCCAAGCTAGCCCCTCTGAGACAGCAGACCATACCTCGACTCGAGCTCTGCGTAGCAGTACTGGCTGCTAAGGCAGACAAACAACTACGACGAGAACTTGAATTACAAATAGACAAATCAGTGTTCCGGACAGACAGTACGGCAGTCCTTCAGTACATACGAAACACCGAAAGACGCTTCCATTCCTTCGTGGCCAATCGAGTGGCAACGATACACGAGGACTCCGATGCGGAACAATGGCACCACGTGAAGTCGGCGCTGAACCCAGCCGACGACGCTAGTCGTGGACTACATGGAGCAGAGCTCAACGAGGAGGGCAGGTGGATTCGGAGACCTGTTTTCCTCTTGTTGGAAGAGGACAGTTGGCCAAAGAGTCCAATGAGGATTCCAGACCTCACAGACAGAGACCCAGAGGTGAAGAAGGAAACCACGGTGCTGACGACAAACGCTGACCAGGGGGAGGGTATCCACGATGTAAAGGCCTGGGACTTAGGGTAGGAAATCCCTTACCAGACTAATCAGGATCTTAAAAAAGGAAAGTCAAGGACCATGGTTTTCCGAGGAATAACAAACAACCATTTGAGATTGACATCTCTTTACTATAAAAAATATAACACAAAACTCTGACACCACTCAACAAACATCAAATAACAATTACGGGAGTCAAACAATTAATGGAGTTAAACGATTAATGGAATCAAACAATTAATGGAATCAAACAAATTAATGGAATCAAACAATTAGTGGAATCAAACAATTAATGGAATCAAACAATTAATGGCAGTCAACAACTGATAAAATCGAACAATAAAAGGGAGTCAGCAATTAATGGAATCAAACAATAGAATCAAACAATGAACAGATATTTCCTACGGCAGCGGCACTGGGGAAGGTTCTGGAACATATTGATCCACTCTCAGGGGAATGGTCCTCACTTGAGCGACAGCGGCCGATGTCTTGATATGGCAGGAGAACACCAGGGCACAGACGGAGGAGATGAACTGACGGTCATGGTATGGGGTACAGAGGATTGATAGTTGATGGGTGAAGGTCTGGGGACACAGCCCATGAGTCCCGAGCCTTTGATGAGATCACAGCCAGAATTTGACAAACAGCGGGGGAGGTAGTGACTGCATTGAGGCTGAGAAGGAACTGCCCCGGTGACACTGGTAACAGCGACGTTATTACCTCCATCCACACCCCCCCCCCCCCAAGTGGGGGTCGCGCCAGCAAACAAGCGAGTAAGCAGCGGTAACGAGCAGGAAAATCGTTTCCGCCCTTACACTCGATAAGCTATGGGCCAGGTATTCCTCGTGGCATCGACTTCTGAATAGCGTAGTATGGATTAGAAGGTTTTATAAAATGGCGGCTGGGGAAGCGAAAGAACAAACATCACCGAAAACATCGACTCAAGGTCAACAAATTGGAAGATGCGAAGTTAGTCGTCTTAAGATTTATGTAAAAGAAAGGATTCCCTCGAGAACTCGGAATGTTACAACAGGGAACACTCGTGGGAGGTAGCGACATGAGTCGACTGGAACCTCGTCTAGACTCAGAGTAGGCGGCCGACTGAAATATGCTGCTCTCCACCCAGACCAGAAGAATCCCATACTGTTGCCGAGGGACAACAGGATCACGGGGCTCATGGTGAGAGAGGTACACTCGACTAGAGCTGGACACTCAGGACGAGAACAAACTCTTGCCATAATACGTGGGACATACTGGATACCTAGGTGCCGCAAATTACTCGACCGCACAATACGTACGTGTCTGACTTGTCGGAGAAGCAACTGGAGACCTACCCACCAACGCCAAGCCGACCTGCCAGAAAATGGAAGCATGCCCAATTCATCATGGACCAATTTTGGAAGAGGTGGGTAAAGAAATATCTCCCGACACTACGTCAGTGACAAAGATTCTTCAAAACTCGCCGTAACCTCCACGCTGGGGATATCGTCATCATCTCTGGACAACCCTTCCCCAGGAGTCAGTGGATGCTAGAGAGAGTACTGGAGGCACTACCGAGCGCAGATGGCCTAGTGCGAAGTGTTAAAGTGAAGACAAAGGACTCAGTGTAAATAAACCCAGCGACGAGACTCTGCCTGTTGGAAGGGGTCGTAGAGTGACTCTAATGGTAGACCGTAATTTCGTGTGAAGCCCGACAGGGGGAGTGTTATCGCCACGCACAAATTGTGCGTGCCAGCCACATGTTAAGTGAAGAAACTGTTTACAACTCAGAATAGCTTACTAAGCGAGATAGAGCTGGTAGCAGCTGTGTGACTGCCTGAGGGACAGTCTATTGCCTTCTACTGTAAAGGCAACATCTTGATTCTCGCCCACAACATTTTCCTGCAGGACATTATATTTGTTCTCCTTGGCCTAGTCCTAGACCCCAAAATGTGAGTGTGACTGTGAACTGTTGAATTCTCTGAGAACTCTAAATAACTTTAATAAGTGTAATTATGTACTGTATATTGATCATATTATTCAAACTGTGTCCTGATGTACCATCAGTTGTTATATGTGAATTGTATTCAACAGGTTTTGACCGAATTATGCTCATCGCGTCAACGACAAGGGTCTTATAGTCCTCCACAAACCAAAATCGCTCCTATGAACGATTACACAGTGCAAAAAGGTAAGATTGACTGGGAGTGAATACACTGGTTGATTACAAGTTATTGATAATGTTTACAATTGTTGGGACTGGGCTGTTCTTTTCGCTATCAGTTCCTGCTTGTATGGGCTGGATGCGGTTGTGGTGTTGAACAGCAATTCTTGGACGAGGGATCTCGGGTGGAAGTAGGAGCCGGTGTTGAGGACGGTGCAGAAGTTTCTCACCAAACTTGCAGATGAAGTCGTGGTGATGGTCAGAGAGAGCCGAGAGGGTCAGTGTGTCGAGCGCTTCTTGATATGTGGAGTAGGAAGTGGAGAGAATAATCTTGCATGCCCTCTTTTGCACTTTTTCTAGGTGTTTACGTTGTGTGGCATTTAGGGAGGAACTCCAGGTAGGGGAGGCATAGGTGAGCTTGGGAAGAATGAATGTTGAGTAAACACTGAGGAGCTCGGACGCAGGAACTCCAAGGGACTTGAGTGTTTGAGTGTGTGTGTGTGTGTGTGTGTGTGTGTGTGTCTGTGTGTGTGTGTGTTTGTCTTGTGTGTGTGTGTGTGTGTGTGTGTGTGTGTGTGTGTGTGTGTGTGTGTGTGTGTGTGTGTGTGTGTGTCTGTGTGTGTCTGTGTGTGTATGTCTGTGTGTTTGTGTGTTTGTGTGTGTGTGTGTGTGTGTGTGTGTGTTTGTGTGTGTGTGTGTGTACTGTGTGTGTGTGTGTGTGTGTGTGTGTGTGTGCTGTGTGTGTGTGTACTGTGTGTGTGTGCTGTGTGCACATGTATCACATACATGTGCACACAATACTAATAATGTGTGTGTGTGTGTGTGTGTGTGTGTGTGTGTGTGTTTGTTTGTTTTGAGCTTGCCAAGCACACTGTAGGATTTGATGAAGTTGATGAAGAGTTTGTTCAGGAGTCAGGTGGTGAGGTTGTAGTGGACTCCATCCCCTACAAAGGACGACTGAGCCCCTGCGCGCCTACCAGCCAATCAGCGTACAGCCAGCCGTGCCGGTAGACCTACTCCCCAGTGCGGACGCACACGTAGCAACGCTAGGACCAGAGTGCCTGGCCTCCTCCTCTGTGATTGGCCCTCTCGCTACGCTCACCCCAAATCCTGATCCTCGTAAATTGTATAAATACGGCCATGCCTGGACAGGGAGAGCATTCTACACTCGGCTACTGGACCAGCAACATCTCTCACAGCTCCTCACCACTCAGCTTCCTCAGAAACCTCCTCGCCCTACAGGACCTCTGAGCAAGTTTCTCCTCACCTAGTCACTCCTAAGCACTGCGCTGTACAATAATATATATACAGAAAGCGCATTGCGAGTTTCTGTCCTACCTCATTCCTGAGTGTGAGATATCTACATGTACGTACATTTGTGTGGCCATACAAAGAGAATTGACAACTGGCCACATACAGTACGCTACAAGCTGTTGAGAAGCGCTTGGCAACACTCATTTCCACTCCAACTCTCTAATCACCCACACCTTTCTGTTTTCTCACTCCATATTTTAAAATGTCATGTAAAGTAAAGTTGAAGGGATACAACTTTGCTCGTTTATACTTATATCTGCACCTGTACTTACCACAATCTCTCTAAAAATACTTTAGGTTTTGTGTTTATTCAAGACATCTACAGGCCATGATACCCACTAATCCTCCACCCATGAAAGGGTAACCTGACATTCCATCAGGTCAGTAATACTATGAGACCACTAATCCCCCATCCTACCTCCACCTGACATTGTGTCAGGTCAGGTCAGGTCCAGGAGACCCACTAATCCCCCACAGCTCCATGGGAGTGGAAAATAACTGTCTTTGCTGTAACACACAGCTTCATTCATGCCCATATCCTCGAGATTTTTAATTTTTAAATATATTTATATCACCAAGCTCTTAGATAAACTATTCTAGATTACTATAGTAAAGAAATGAAGTTTCTAACTTAATTAGAACTGTATTTACGGATTCCAGTAATTTAGACTCGAGGAAAACATCAATACCCAGAAACATTCTGGGAAATTGGGCTAGTATCTGTCTGTGCAAGATGCATATTTTAGACACTCGGAAACTTTTCCCAGTAACCGGAAAAGGTTCAGGGGATAAGGAATTTTTCCAGGTTTGAGAAAGTCATCTGGTTATCCGAAAATCTCTCATCCCCGGAAGTGCCCTGCATCAACTGTTCCAGCTAACGGGAATGTCAATGTATTATGAGAGGTGTTAAAGCCTGTGGTATAATTAGTGAATTTATGCCTCATGGTTTTTTTTTAAATTGGTATATACGTAAATCTAAATGTATAACATGTACTGTAAGTGCAAGTCTGTACCTTGTCTTTGGTTTATATTTACTTTTATTACTGTCCTGCACCATGGATGAATGTAAATTTTTATTATTTTTACATTCACTTCCATATCCAAATTGTAATTGGTATCTTAGATTATGTATGTGACAAGTTGTGTTTATGGTCTTCAGATCCACACATAAATATTGCATGTATCTGATATTTTAGGTGTGTGATCCCAAGGTCCACTGCACCCATGTTATAATTATAAGTCATTCATTAGTTTCCCAAATTCACATATTCACCAAACTGTCAGTTTCAGAGATGTGTGACCTTGAGAAGTTCTAACATGTTTTATAAATCTTCAAATTCCCAATTCCTCTAACAAAAAACATCATTAAACTATGCCTGAATTTAAAGGGTCAAACCATGGCAGAGCTCACTAGTTCACTCACTCAAATCACATACTGCTCAGTAATGTCTCTGTTAATCAAACAAAGCACCAAAAACAGACAGGCAAATAGCATCATGGGTACTGGTGTTGAGGAAAAAAAAAAGGTATTTGTATACAACAAGAATTTCCAGATTTGAAAATTACAAAAAATATACATTTAGACAAAGTAATTGTAGTCATTAATATTTTTAAAGTGGCCCTCCTTGATATTTGACACTGACTATGTTTTAGCTTCATTCTAAGTACTTTTTTTTGCACTGATCCAATATTATAATAATCTGCCAACTGAGACCTGACAAAGTCTCTCTGCAATTTCAGCTGTCCAGTACTTTATTGAACTACTACTCGACAAAAGAGCATGGAGTGTACAATAATGTCTTGTTGCTCACAAAGAATTAATCGTATTACTTCACTATGACTGACAAGTATCAAGTCTTTGATTACCTCCTATCAATTACACAAGATATTTTCCATCTATTCTGTCTACAATACACACTACATTCACATCCCTTTTCCCACATATTAGTAGATCAATACTTACTGGAGCATCTGGGTGTTCTGTGGATTGGTTACAAACGATCCACGTGTCATGAGCATTTCCATTGGCCGGATCCGTGGAGGGTATCTGTCGTATGTGTGACCAGAAGAGAGCATCACGCTGTGCTGTTGGCCAGACTCTCTTATGTAGCTGCAGGAAAATCAGTGTATCATCCGATATCCTGTCCAGAACTGTCATTTGTTCAATACTAGCTGAAAAAGGAAAGGAAGGTTGTAAATATAACAACTCACTATCATAAATTTACATTGCAAATTACATACGCAGCAACATTTAAAGGAGCATAATAGCTAACAATATTTGACCAGAAATATACCATCGATCTTTTAACTATCCCAGCATGCTAATACATTTCTATCCTCCTTATTGTGTTGCTTGCATACTATGACTGACATAGAATACATGGATTACTATGTCCTCCATAAATATTTGCAGAAAATCATCGATTCATAATTTTTAAAGAAACAGCTGGTGCAGACAGGTGTCTGTTAAATTTATTCAATTTGCCAAACACCGAAGATAATATAAGCATAATTTTTGTTTAACCTTTCCTCCATTCTTAAAACTGAAGGATAGCAAAATTATTTAAATAGTATAGTACAGTCGGCCCTTAACATACGCGGGTTTATAATACACGGATTTGCAAATACGCGGATTGCCCCGCCGGAGGAATATTCTGTACATTGAAGTACAGTTGTACCCCACTTAACGCGGTCAATTGAACCCAGAGGGTCCCGCGTTAAGTGAAATCCGCGTTAAGTGAACAACAGAACATATGGGATTAATTCCAATAGAAACCGGCCCGACCCCCAAACTCCACTTTTTGAAGGCACATACCTATGTTGTAGTAAAAATAACATCTTAATTTTATGATGGTACATGCACACAATTAATACTTAAGAGAAATAGAGAAATACAGTCGCCAAGTTAATGTCCATTCAAATAATGGACTCAACTCCCTCCCCCTCTCACACTACACGCTTGGGGAAAAACCACCTCCCAAATTTTAAGGAGATATAACCTCAAACTAAAGTTAGGAAAATATAATTGACATTGCTGGATTCCTTGTAAGACCAGGAATATTTTGAATATAAATGTCATATATTTGGACAAAAGATACCATAGTTACCTAGAGAAAATTTTTATCTAAAAATTGTAAGTTTAAAGCAAAATATATGATGTTTATATTCAAAATGATCACCAAATTATAAGAATTCCAGCAATGTAAATTATATTCTGACCGGGTAATTTGTATGAATTTTATGAGCTAAAACAAATATCTTCAGTTAATAAAAAAAAAAATAATCTTCACAACACTATCTGTCAATCAAAGTACCCCACCTTGCCTCCCCCCCTCTTCCAACCGCGCGGTCAGTCCCAACCCTCCCCCCCACCCCCCACCAATCCTCCCTTCCAGGGTTTTTAACATTTAGTATTAAATAATACCTCAGATTAAAGTTAGGATAATATAATTGACATTGCTGGATTCCTTGTAAGACCAGGAATATTTTGAATATAAATGTCATATATTTTGCACAAAAGATACCATAGTTACCTAGAGAAAAAATTTTATCTAAAAATTGTAAGTTTAAAGCAAAATATATGATGTTTATATTCAAAATGATCACCAAATTATAAGAATTCCAGCAATGTAAATTATATTCTGACCGGGTAATTTGTATGAATTTTATGAGCTAAAACAAATATCTTCAGTTAATAAAAAAAAATAATAATTCTTCACAGGGTAACAGATGGTCGGTCGGTCGGTCCCTCCCTCCCCCCCACCCCCCACCAACCGTCCCAAGGAGATGTGTGGGATAACCACTAAATTTTAATAAATAATACCTCAAACTAAAGTTAGGATAATATAATTGACATTGCTGGATTCCTTGTAAGACCAGGAATATTTTGAATATAAATGTCATATATTTTGGACAAAAGATACCATAGTTACCTAGAGAAAAATTTTTATCTAAAAATTGTAAGTTTAAAGCAAAATATATGATGTTTATATTCAAAATGATCACCAAATTATAAGAATTCCAGCAATGTAAATTATATTCTGGCCTGGTAATTTGTATGAATTTTATGAGCTAAAACAGGCAGTCAGGCAGGGTGGCGGGTGGGGCAAATCTAAAAATAGCGTCTCGGACACTCACCGCGTATATGTGGAAAAAATCCGCGTTAAGTGAAAGTTCAGCTTTGGCAAGGCACCGCGTATATGCGAAAACGCGTTAAGTGAAACCGCGTTAGGCGGGGTAAAACTGTAATTGAAGTACATTCAAATCGCGCGCCATTCAACTCGCGCGACACCGAACACGGGACACCGCCCGGTCCCGCAACCTCACACACACACGCATAGCTCTCCCTCACTCAGTTAGTCTCGCTGTAACCACGCTTGTGTTGACATCAGCATTGTAGTTGCAAAAATATTACATTTCTGTGAATGTATTATATCAAGCACAGTATGAATAGAATATCACTAATATAAGAGTATTTTAACCGAAAACTACTAAAAAACCGAGTAACATATCTTGAACATCGGAAGGTTAGGTAAAATCTTTTGTTTTCATGTAGTTTATCCTAATTTACATTGAAATGCATTACGTTTCAGAAAAACTACTATTTATTTCTGAGAACATGGAAATGTAATATTTTGCTGAAATGATGTACGTATTACAGTGGAAAGTGCCGAAAGCAATGACTCGCTTTCTTTCTTTCAAAAGATGTTACCGTAATCGCTTTTCGAATGGTTTTCAGTTAAAAAACTGTTGTATTACAATAATATCCTATCCTAATTCACTTGTGATGCAACAGTTTTTTTTAACTGAAAACCATTCGAAAAGCGATTACGGTAACATCTTTTGAACGAAAGAAAGCGAAAGTCATTGTTTTCGTCACGATTTTATCCCACTTTCCACTAATACGTACGTCATTTCAGCAAAAATATATTACATTTCCGTGAATGTAGTATATCAAGCACAGTATGAATATAATATCATTGTAATATAACAGTATTTTAACCGAAAACTATTTTACATTGAAATACATCACGTTTCAGCAAAACTACTATTTATTTCTGAGAATATATTCATTCAGGCACAGTTTAGGTAAAATATACATGTGCTGTAACATTTTTTTAATTGAAAACGATTCGAAAAACACGTACCCTCTAGCCCTGTTCAAGGAAAAGACTGGGAGGAGATGTTTGGTGCTTAAGACGATGACAAGGAAAATGATTTTGATGGATTTTAATAAAAATATTCAGAAAGACCCTGGCACTGTCAAGGAAAGTGGCTGCTGAAGGCTTCCGGGACATGGCAGAGGACGAGATTAGGGAGCTAATTGAAGAGCACGACACTGAGCTGACCGAGGAGGATCTACAGGAGTTAGTAGACTCAGGCAAGGAAGAGGAAGCGAAAGGGAAAGAGGATGAGGAAGAGCACCAAGAAATAACGTTGGGGAAGTTGGGGGGAGATGACCAGGAATATTGAGGCACTGAAAAACCTGGCCTATAGTATGGACCCCTCCATGGTGCGTGCCCTGAAATTCATGCGAGGGATGGATGACGTTTTCGCTCCATACAAAAACATCATGGAAGAAATGAAAGAAAGAGACGACAACTCCCCATCACCATGTTCTTTGATCACCGAAGAAGAGATTTAACACCATCAATCACTGGCGGCAGTGAGGAAGCAGCTGAATCCACAGTCGCCCCCACTTCACCACCCGTTACGGAATTGAGTGACGATGAGCCCGATGACCCCCGTCCTGTCGCCGAGGATTGGTACTGTACAGTAAAGTGAAATTTTTATCTCTTTTTTTTTAATAGCTTTTCTTGCCATGTTTATTCTTTGTAAAAATGCACAGCACAGTATAGTTCAGTACTGTACATAGGAAGTGGAGGTGCAGTTATTCACAAAACATTTGTGTTCGTTGTCGGCAGTAGTGACGGTGAGGAGGGAGCGGAGGGAGCGAGTTGGGAGGAGTGGTGACCTTGGAAGCGGGAGCAGGGACGAGTGGAGATGCCAGCCAGTACATTACGGGTGTATTAATTGTTTTTATAGCTATTTTTGCATTTTAATATTAAGTATTGTACATTACGTTTCAACAAAACTACCATTTATTTCTGAGAACATGGAAATGTAATATTTTTGCTGAAATGATGTACGTATTACAGTGGAAAGTGGGATAATATTGTGACGAAAGCAATGACTTTCTCTTTCTTTCGTTCAAAAGATGTTACCGTAATCACTTTTCGAATGGTTTTCAGTTGTGGGATTATAAGGCTAATGATAGAATAGAATATTATTGTTATACAGTACGAGTACAACAGTTTTTTAATTGAAAACCATTCGAAAAGCGATTACGGTAAAATCTTTTGAATAACGAAAGAAAGCGAAAGTCATTGTTTTCGTCTTTCCTCTGTAATATGTACGTCATTCCAGCAAAAATATTATATTTCCATATTTATTTCTGAGAATACTTATATTCATTCAGTCACAGTTAAGGTAAAATATACTTGTGATGTAATATTTTAATGAAAATACGGTATCGTAGTTTTCTTTTGTTTCAAATTTAATTAACAAAGATTGATGTTTCAAATGTAATGAACAAAAATTTATGTACAGTATCTATAAATAAACTTTAAAAAATGAATACTTTGTTTTTACATCGTCCTGTGCTACCATACCATGGATTTGGCTACTTTGGGCTTGCAATGATGACGCAAGAGATGTGCCCTGGCAACTGTACCGACACTCACAGCTGGTGGTGCGTTGGTGCATCGTTTCCATTGTTTACTGGTAGTTACTGGTAAATATTTTTCAACCTAACGAAACTATTACCCGTTTAGAGGTCGACCCCCAATTTTTTGCCAAATAATTTGGTCTTAAAAACTTGAACTACACACAGGTATATACGGTAAATAAGGACATGGGGGACCAGGTTTTTTTTTTTGGGGGGGGGCAGCACATATACGCAGATTTTTATCATCCATGGGTATCTCTGTTACGTAACCCCCGCGTATGTTAAGGGCCGACTGTACTGTATATGTAGTTTCTCTCTAATTACTTTGGTAACTATAATCATGCCGTTAAATTGTGACTGATTGACTGACCATCACCTGACGTCAAAATAGCTGGGGAGAGATACTTACAGGCAGATTTTCTTACTGGATCACCGAAAGATAAAATTTATATTTATACAGTAGATACAGTATATTCTTTCAGTGAAGAAGAGCCCGGAAGGATAAAAAGCATCATTCACTAAGTGACTTGAAAGCAGAGGATATCAGTCACTAAAGATCTACTGTTTTCCTAGTTAGAAGATGAGCGTGCGTGGTCGCCATCCAGACCGTATAAAAATTTGCCCCAAACACAATATCTGAGAGACATAAACAAAATAAAAGTCATTCGATTTCCTCACCGTGCTAAGAAGTATAAATACCAAATATAAAATCCTCGTGGCACTTAGTATTTCAGCTATTACAACACAAATTAGAAGAGCTTTCCTTGTGCATATTTACAGCTGATTCGCCAGGCAAGAAAATGACGGTAGCAGTGCGTGTGATGGAGGGTTTTGAGAATTGCAATTAAATGCCAGGTAGCAACGTTTCCTTCTAGTATTACGTATTTAAGTAATTATTAGATGTTTTAATTGCCTGTATGTTGGCCTGGCGAGTTAATGCAAGGCATTTACATACCTGGGTATAAAGCTAGACGTCCCATGCTGGACTATATCACAAAAACAGGTTTTTAGAATTTTTTTTTTAAATTAAATAATACTTACTGTCCCATTCAAATCTAACATCAGGTGACCAAAAGTGGTGAGCCATCTCGTGTGCTGTTGCTCCTCGTACTTGATGCACAGCTTTGAGAGGATCAACAACCAACCCATCTTCCTCTAGTTCACGCCGATACATCTTCATCTCGCCTTCCTCAGCAAAGATTTGCCATATCCCTCCTTCAACACCTTGTTGAGCATAACCTAGCTGCTCCATTGTTAGTTTCTCAATCTGGCAGAGGATGTAATATATTTTCAGCTTCCTAATTCACAATCATAACATAATTCACATTATTTTTCCATACAGCATGACAACTGCATTTCCATTAAGTTACTTTATAAATTCAAGATTTTAATGATGAAATATACAGTGAATCAATCATTGCCATCATCATCATCACTGCTTTACCTCCACCTTCTTCACTTGTGTGGGTTAGTCATGATTACCTGATAGTGTGGCATTCTGGCTGCCATCAGGCAAATTTGTAACAAGTTTTATGGCTGGATGCCTTTCCTTTATCTAAACTACCTGTAGGTTGTGAAACACATTCAAAACAGTTACTACTATTGGAAACTTTCATACCTCATACAAATTTCCATAAAACTTTACCTGTGGCCAGAGAGGATGTGTGGCTGCAGGTTTCTGAGGAGCTGCCAACTGTTTCTGTCGTAGGCGTTCCCTGAATTCCTCTTCTTCATCCATTTTGTCCAAAGCAGATTCCACAGCATCAAAGAATTCGTCTTCTCCTATTACACTGTGTGGCCCTTCCTGCAATGAATCACAGCATTGTTACTAAATAATAAATTTTTACTGTCAGATATCACTTTAGTACTTCCTTTATCTATATACAGCATTCTCCTGAACTTAGTCATTATGTTAAATAGATACAAGTTAACAAAATTACTTATAAATCAAATGTAACTCTTGAACTTAATAAACCAATTCCAGACATAGTATTTCAGACTTATTTTCAGTGATTTTCAATACAGAGACAAATACTCTCCAATGTGTTTTCATAGAATAGTTTTAATATAAAACCAATTAAAAAAAAAACATGAAAAAAATGGGGATTACCCCTGAAATCTAATTATATAACTAAGCTTAAAAAAATTACTCAAGAATATGCCTACTAAGCTTCCAGGCTTTGGAACCAATAGAAGTCCTAGTCTTAAGCAGTTGGAGCTACTTAAAAAATCAGCCCAACTTCCGGCCCAAAAAGAAGTCTGAGAACCTAAAGTTGTCAATTAGGGCTGGGAGCAAATGAGTCGAGATTAAGCATATGCACTATCTGTTCTTATACAGGCCCAATTTGTAAAGAAGGAGCCAATACCATCCTCATAATTGGTTGACCTCCAAGGAACCTCCAAGGAAAACCCCAAGGAGGAGGGTTTTTATGAAATGGATTTTCAGAATTAATTCCCCATTTTCAGCCTGATGCCTGTTAAAAATTATCCATAAATATAGAAGTCTTCAAAAAATAAAGGCGAGGTAGAAGGAAACGCAAGAGCTGTGTAACACACACCCCAGTAACTCAGCAAGAAAACTATTTAATTGGTCCTGTAACTTCCATTTAAAACCTTTCAAGATTACTTTCAGGACCAAAAACCTCTTTCTTAAATCCCTTAAATTAGGACAGTCACCCATCTGGAAATCATCTGACAGACAAGAAATGGAAACAAAGACTGAATTAAAACTTCTACCTTGACCTGGTGATATAAGCAGATAATGAAACACATTCACTCCAGAACACCACAGCACCACCCAGAATAAAAATGGTTTCCCAACTGCTGCTATATAAGAGGACAGGACATGATACATACAATACATCATTGCTTTCCTCTTTACAAGTCTTTCTAAACAATAAAGGAGAACAAAATTTAATTATTCCAGCAAGATAATGTGATGAAACAGTCAAGTCATCAACAGGGTCAAAAGAAAAAAAAGTAAAAACTCTGCCCACTTGATGGCACCACAAATAACTGACAACAGAATAATGCACGTGAATGTAGAACACAAGTGAAATTGCACTTGCAACCTAAGCAAAGACATACTGAAGTTACCAAACATTGTAAACAGTGCAATTGTCATGTAGCATCACCACAGACTGTACATCCACTAGTGCTATATAAAAGGTATAGGCTTGACTTACCTTATAGCCCAACCTGCTATTAACAGAAAAACAGTTGATTTGGACCTGGTACTAGAAATCCAGTATTGCTGACAACAAACAAAAACCTCCTTAGCTCTCAACATTCATTTCCCAAGGCAAGGGTTACAACGGGTCAGCTGGACTAATTAGTGTCAGCTGTAACGTTATAGGTTACCCTGAGGTGCATCCCACAAATGAGATGAATAAATATACTGTATAAGACTGTTAGGGGTGACAGTAGTCTATAAATATATATATCTTGTGCATCCTCCTAATTAGTAAACATTAAGACTAGTTCTCAGTTTTATCCACATTGTCTTTTCTGTGAGAGGGGCCCCCCCACCCAACTAATCACTTAAGCAGTGTTTCTGCAACTGACAGGTACTAAATATTTTTCTTTTCACTCCAATTTGAGAAAAAAAAAATTCTTACCAATTGAATCAAGCATATATAATAGGATTCATGTTTTTGCTGTACTGTACAATACATTTCAATTTAAGAGACCATCTTATTATACATAACAGTACAGTAATATGATCCCCATTAACCAATTTATTGGGCTATTTAGGGACTGACATTTTACTAACGAACACTCTAAATCATTCTATTTTCCTCTTAATGTAGAAGTACTAAGTAATATACAGAATCTAGACCATATTTGATGAATGGTATATTTCTTTCTTATATAAAAAACAAACCTCATAATCTGGTCCTCCCATGACTACCATTCTTCTTGCATTTGGTTTTTCTTGTGCATTGTCAGCAAGAGCATACTTTAGCCTCTCCTCCAATCGTTTACGCTTTTCTCCCTCACGTTCCAGTCGCCTCTTGAATGACTCTTCACGTTGGTTCATAACTTCAACACAATGACTTAAGGTGGTCAGGATCCCAGCTGTTGTTGCCTAAAATAAATATATGCCATTTTTAAAAACAATAAATAGTCCACAATTTCAGTAAAACAACCCTTTTTTTTTAAACAATTAAAATACCTTTCATGCTATATTGCAGGGTGAACATTACACCATTATCTAACACACAAACACACAAACACACACACTCAACTCCTACTTTGCTGTCACTCGGAATCGAGTATGACGATCATCCAGTTATGATACAATGTGATACAATGAAATGAGTTATTGAGGATGTCACCTTCATTGGGCAGCTCTGAGGTGACTAAAAAGGCCGATACGGGACTGACAGGGTCGATCACAGATGTTACACGTGTGGAGAGCTACATCTAGTGCGGGAGGGGTGGAGCCAGTGTCTTTCCAGCGCTGGTGCTTGTCTGACCTCGGTATGCAGTCGGGCTAACTCGAAAATATTGACACCTTCTTGTGTGGTGCTCCTCCAAGCGTTACGGGGTGGAGTAATCATCTCCCAGGTGAGGGGGTCGATTTGGCACCCTTTCAGGTTTGTCTGAAGACTATCCTTACACCTTTTCAGTTGCCCACCAGCGTTACGTTTACCATTCGTTAGGTGACTGTAAAGTAGATACTTTGGTAGTCTACTGTTGTCCATGCAGGTAACATGGCCAATCCAATGTAGTTGTTCATGAATAATGGTAACCTTGATGCTCCTACAGTTGGTGTTGGCAAGAATACTGTCATTTGTTCTCTTGACTTCCCAGTGAACTAAGAGGATGGAACATAGACTACATTGGAGAAAGTTTTCAAGTGCCTTGAGGTGCCTCCTGTATGTGACCCATGTCTCACTGCCATATAGCAGGGTGGGGAGGACCACTGCTCGATATATGTTTAACTTTGTAGATAACTGCATCTCCCTACAGCTGAAGACACGGGTACAGTGTCTGCCAAAGGCTTGAGATGCACATCTGATCATGTGCTGAATCTCTTCATCGATGTCTGCGGTGGTGGACAGGTGGGAGCCGAGATACTGAAAGTGGGTAACATTAGAGAGAGTAGTACCGTTGAGCTGGATGGATGGTAGAGGTGTGGCTGAACCAGGGGCAGGCTGAAAGAGAATCTGAGTCTTGCGAACATTCACCTCAAGGCTGAAGTGTGCATACTCATCTGCGTAGGTGTTCAGGAACTCCTGAACATGGGTGAGGTCGTCTGCATACTAAAGTTCAGTAATGGAAGCTATCAACACCTTTGTTCCTGCCTGGAGTCGTCGTATATTGAAAAGACCCTTCATCCAGTACTCGATGTCCACCGCGCTGGCTAAATTGCCACTGGCACGAATAAAGGCCGATTCACACTATCCATCATATATTGGTAACATCACGGATCGACAACGGTCCGTCAAAATTTCTTACATGTAATCAAATGGAGCTGTTCATACCTAACCGGCATGTCACCGTCACGTATCGGTTCGGTTCGGTTCCATTCCGTCACGTTCGTGCTAGAGAGCAGGCGGGAGAGTCTACAGCTTGATATAGTCCTAGCTGATTTATTCACATTTGTTTCACTTCATGGATGAACAGCTCATTGAACTGGTTCACAGATATGAAGAACTATATGATATGTCCCCCCTCCCCCCTCCAAAAAAAATAAAAAATAGCGATAAAGTTTATCAGGACAGACTGTGGAAAATAATAGGAGAGGAAATAAACAAACCAGGTAAGAGATTATCCTTTATTGTTACGTAACACTGCATTGTTTAATTTAACTATAGTAAAACCTCGATTAACCGACTTTTGGATTAACCGTCGATCCCGAACCCCCTAAAAAAATTAAAAAAAACTAAAAAAAAACGGGGATTAGCCCACCCGGGCACAAGTCACTGACCCACATCGGGGCCTGGGGGGCGATAATGTAATAATAATAAAAATGATAATAATAATAATAATAATAATAATAATAATAATAATAATAATAATAATAATAATAATAAAGAAATGCAAAAAATGAAAAAAATCAAGAGTGACAAACAATATACCTGTATGTATGATGTGTTGTCAATAGCAAGAGAAATAATTGAGACCCTGCAATTGTGTGTAAATGAGGCAGAAAGTCAGATCAGCAACCTGGGACTTGGTCACAATTTTTGTGATGCCACATGTTCTTTGACTTTTCCATTTTTTATTCACGGTTTCTGTGCTGGTTCATAATTATTTACTAAAGTGGTTAATGTTTAAAAGCAAATTCTATTGAAATATGAATGGCAAATGAACAAAAATGAATATAGGAACTTCAATGAGGTAGGTTAGGGATAGGTACTTTGAAAATGTATGTTTCATTTCCATAGACTTTATTTACTATTAACCGACCTTTTGGATTATCCGTCGGCCCCTTCCCCCCATATGTGGGCGGTTAATCGAGGTTTTACTGTACTGCCAAGGTATAGAGCCAGATGGGCTGATAAAGAATTGTTTAAATTTCTCTCGCATAAAAGGCACGTTGATTGGCATTTCCCCCTTGTCCAGCCAAACCAGAAAAGTTGTTTTCTAACCTTGAAGGAGTGATGCTTTTAATGTCTGTCATATCTTGATCTCTAATATAATTGTGCAAAATACAAGTTGCAAAAACAATAATGTCAGCATTCTCAGGCAGTACTTTGAGAGTCCTTGAATAAAGTCCAGTACTGTATTCTCCCTCAGGTTTTGTTTCTTAAACACTGGTGAATCCACAGTCTCTTCTTTTTGTTTTTCTCTGCTTCTTCCTCATCCAAAAGAAGTGCAGTAACTGCAAGTTTCTTCTTGCTAAATGAATATAGTGCCATTTTTACTCAGAAGCTACACATCGACTCACCGATCGCTGACGGAACGGTGATGGAAGATGTGAAAGCTCGCAGTTTTGACGAACCGTTGCCGATACGTGAAGGATAGAGTGAATTGGCCTTAAGGAAGGCGGCCAAGAAAATAGAAGAGGGAGTTGGTGCCAGTACACATCCTTGTTTTACCCCCGTTTGGATGGGGAAGAACTCAGACTGGGTGCCATTGTGCAGGACACTGCCGTTCATGCCATAGTGGAATTGCCTTACAATGGCGATGAATTTTGGTGTGCAACCAAAACAGCTAAGGGTTCGTCAAAGGGTTTCCCAGCTGACCGAGTAGAAGGCCTTGGTTAGGTCGTTGAAGGCCATGTACAGGTCACGACGGTGTTATCTGCACTTTTCCTGTATCTGGTGGGCAGCAAAGATCATGTCAGTGGTGCCACGTGATGGTGTAAAGCCACATTGAGATTCTGGGAGGAAGTTTTCTGCCTCGGAAGAATTGGGCGATAATCTTGCCAGCAAGGGACAGCAGCGAGATCCCACGGTAGTTGCCACAGCCTGACCGGTCTCCCTTGTTCTTTTAAATATTGACAATGGAAGCATCTTTAAGAGCTTGGGGGATTTCCACCATTTCCCATATATTCTCCAGGAGAGAGTGGAGACGGCTGGTAAGCAGAGGTCCTTCTGCTTTTTTACACCTCAGGTGGGATTCCATAGGCCCCAAGGCTTTGTTATTCTTCATCTGTTTGATGGCAGTAGCTACCTCATCCAGGGATGGAGGATAGTTGAGGTGGGTCAGCTTTGGATGCTAAGGGACTTGCTGGGTAATCAGGACATCCACATCAGTGTTTCGGTTGAGCAGTGAATGGTAGTGTTCTTTCCAGCGCTGAAGGATGTCTTCATCGTCTTTAATTATGAAGTTAACGTCAGATGAGCGGAGGGGGCCTGCCCCACGAGTGGTTGGCCCATAAAATGTTTTAATATAATTGAAAAATTTGCTCATCTTGTGCTGATATGCAAGTTTTTGTTTCACATGGTTTATTTATAAACCAGTTGTTTTTTAGATTGCGAAGTTCACGCTGGGCTGCCGCTTTCTTCTTGTGGAAGGTATCAGCTTTGGTCCGAGATTGAGGGTTGTTCTGCCAGTCAGTTAAAGCAGCATGTTTATCATTAACGCTTACATTGATTGCCGGGCCATTTTCATCAAACCAGTCCTGGTGCATTCTTCGATCTGGTCGAGGGTCTCTGCAGGTTTTTGTCATGACAGTGTCGAGAATATCCCATTCGGCACTGAGATTTGTGTTGTTTGATGTTGGGTTGTGTATCAGCCCATGTTCGAGCTGCTCTCTGAAAGCATGTGCTACTGCTGGATCCTCCAGATGCTTAGTGCTAAAACCTCTTCTGAAGACTTGCTGCATTTGCCATTTTGGGGCAACGTGAAGTGAGAGCTTGGCTCTAACAAGCTGATGATCAGTGTCATAGTTGTCTGAGCCACACATGGCTTGGGTGATGAGGACATCTCAGCTATCTCTTTTTCTGACAATGAGATGCCATTGTTTGGATCATGGGTGTTACCACGAACCCTTGAACTTGTAGGCTTGCCTAAACAAGGTACAGTGGTCCCTCGGTTAACAAACGCCTCGGTTAACGAATTTTCGCTTAACGAATTACCTTCCATAAGAATCTTCAATTCGGTTAACGAAAAAAAATTGATTAACGAAATCCTTACGAAAATCACATTTTGTTTTGAACATCAGCTGATAAGCTGAGGAGGTACTCAGCCAATTCAGTGATCTCTTCTATGTTTACATTCAAACTAATCACTATCTTATAAGAATTCCAGCAATACAAATTAAATTCACCCTGGTCACTTCTATTAAATTTTATAAGCAAAAAACAAAAACTCAATCTAAAGGACATAAATTAACAATTAAATACTTCACACCACAGGCGCCAACTGTCAAACATGTCACTGTCACCCCTCCCTCCCTCCCTACCCTCCACCTTCCTGAGAAACGTTTGGGTAAAAAGACTAGGATTACAGGTTTAAAAATAAATAATACCTCAGACTAAAGTTAGGATAATATAATTTGCATTGCTGAAATCCTTGCAAGACAGGGAATAAATTGAATATAAACGTCATATATTTTGCACAAAAGATAAAATTTTTGCTCTCCCTAATAAAATTCTTAAATTAGATCTAAAATTTGTATGTCTAATGCAAATTTTAGCTTGTTTATATTCAAATTAATCACTATCTTATAAGAATTCCAGCAATGTAAATTATATTATGGCTTTACTTTGTATATACTTTTCTGTGAGCTGGAACCAATTACCCAATATTGTAACAATGGTTTCGGTAAACGAAATTTTCGGTTAACGAATGACCTTCTGGAATGAATTGTGTTCGTTAACCGAGGGACCACCGTATTGGTGATAGTGAGGTTGTGTGCATCACACTTACTGAGGAGTAGGCCATTGTGGTTACTCTTGCCCAGTCCATTTCTCCCAATGATACCGACACATGTCAGCATCTCTGCCAACTCCGGCACCTCATTTTCATCTCTCAAACCCGGGAAAAAATCCTCCATCCCCGGAATTTTCCGGGTATCGAGAAAATTCTTTCGGAATTTTCCAGAAAATGTGCCCCTCGGAAAACACTTTTCCGTGTTTATTCAAGACATCTTCAGGCCATGAGACCCACTAATCCTCCACCCAAGAAAGGGTGACCTGACATTCCATCAGAAGGTCAATAATATGAGACCACTAATCCCCCACCCTACCTCCACCTGACATGCTTCAGGTCAGGTCAGTTACAAGACCCACTAATCCCCCACAGCTCCATGGGAGTGGAAAATAAGTCTTTACTGTAACACACAGCTTCATTCATGCCCGTATCATATGGATTTTTAGTTTTTAAATATATTTACTTAAAACCAAACTTTTAGGTAAACTAATCTGGATAATTCTAGTATAGAAATGGAATTTCTAACTTAATTAGAACAGCTTTTACAGACCCCAGTAGTTTAGACTCTCAGAAAACATTCCCTAGCACCCAGAAACATTCTGCGGAAGTGGGCTAGTGCAGTTTAGACACTTAAGAAACTTTTCCCAGTAATTGGGTTTGAGAAGGTCGTCTGGTTGTCCAGAAATCTCTCATCCCCGGAAGTGCTCTGCACCAATTGTTTTGGCTAACAGGGCTATCACTATTGATATTCAGTCAAATTGACCAAGGGCATCTGAGAATGCCATGAGATGTTGTTTCCTCTAGAGTCCTTATGCCAGCAGCATCTGGTGTTCTTAGGGCTCGGCAGTCACCCATCCAAATACTACCTATACCAAACATTGCTTAACTTCACTGATTGGACAAGAAGCGGTGTTTATACATTACTAAACCTTGTTGCAAAATGTGCAGCATAACCACACAAATAATTTTCTCTCAAAATTTTTCTTACTCTATATCTATCTACTGAGCTAAAGTGAAAAGAATTCAAATTACTGTACAGTACTGACCTAAGCAAGAACAATAGATATCCAGTTTTCCAGTACCTATGGGGATTGAGAGGTGCTGATTAAAAAGATTTTCTGGTTAGATAAACCTCATTCTTAGGATCCCCCCAATAATCTTACAATGCACAGTGCTACAGGCTGACCTTGCAAATTCATGTCTCAGAAAAATAAACTTCTTTCACACTTTTTCCACTGTATATTAATGATATAGCTTAGAAATAAAGAAAATATAAAGCTATAAAATAAGAAAAATTAAGAGCATGGGTGTGTATGTGTGGGAGTGGCTGCACGTGGAGGTGGTGGGTTACTGTGCTTTAACTGCGTGGCCGCGCTCCCTCCCAATGTGACATCATGGCATACGCACAGCCAGCGCAGCAGCCACAGGTCTACGAGTCAGCTGGGTGACTGTCTGAACTGTGTCATGTTGCCCAGAAGATGGTTTGTGTGTGGAAGGAGATTTTTTTATATATAGAATTTGCATTATTGTATTTTGTGATATGCTAATTATTGATTTTATTGTTTATCATAGCAATAATTATGGCAGCTCATTCCTATTGTGTGTGGTATTCAAACTTATGATTCTAGCCGATTTTGGAGGAATTTCTACAGTATTTTATATTATTATTTCCTTTTGGTGTCGGTTACATGGATTCCAGATAATTGGGATTCTACTGTACTGAAATTGCATTTCCAATTTCTAACTCTATACATGACTGATTCTAAAGACCGTTCTCCAGATAAACTCATCCACACTATTTTATCAACATCTTTTCAATGGTAAAAAAACCTAAAACCAAGAGTAACTTATTAGCTTGCAACTTACCTTGAAAGTAAGAGCTTCTCCACGGAAATCTAATGCATAAGCCCCATGTTTCTGCAGAGATTCTTTGTTCACATGAGGGTGAGGATGATGATCAGGTGAAAATTTCCTGCCCCCAGCTTTAGGAGATTCTCCAAAGCCACATTCAGCAGCCACAGCTAGTTCAACAGCACCATCTTGCTCTGTATCATGGCCATTACCTGTGGTACAGCACAGTATATTTAAAATCGTAAATATAGTACAGTACTGTACTGTATCATTATATATTAAAACAAGCAAATTTATTTTATCCAAAGATCATAACCCAAAATATCCTCTCTACCTGAACTGCCAGAAAATTTTTTAACAAATATCAAAATTAGTTAGAACTTCCTGAAAACAGACCTGAGTGTACTGGTCACACAACATACAGATGGGTCTGAAAGCTAGCAGTAAGTTTTTCTGGCACTGTAGAAATCCTTCCCTCCTATCCAGAATGCAGTGCATGCTTCTGCTTATATTTGTTCCTATTTAAGCAAATTACTGAATTTATCAACTCTGCTGTTGCAGCACCTACAACTTTATTTAGATTTTTGTCCAATTTATTTTGAAATCTCTTAGCACTGTATTTTTCCACAATATTTTTTTAGGTTTTCCAATCATATAAATCAAATACTATTTCAGTTCTTTTTGAAATGCAATGAATTTAGGAAATAAAAATTAGCTCCACATAACTCCATACTGTACTCCCAATAGCCACAATTTAAAAATTAACAATATTGCATATACAACCCCACAAAATAGATGAGATCTACAGCAGAACCTCCATAAATCAGACTAATCGGGGCAGACCCCAGTCAGAAAAATGTGAATATATAGGGGGGGTAGAGATAACACTGCTTATATGAACTGTTTAAAGAAAATAAGTTGATGTTATGTTATTACTGCACTTCAACAACTCAAGTCTTAAGGTGTATAACAAGGTTATTAATAGAATATTACATCGAATGTGAAACAAAACTCTGTGGGTTGAAAATCAGACATATAAGTCTGGTTGTCAACAACTGTTGTAACTGAGATGATTGTTATTTACTGTAAAGTGTTATATGTAAGTAACCACAGAATTTGTCTTATGAATAAAGAGAAAACTGTATACTGTACAGTACTATAAAAATAAGAACAAATAAGTGTAGGAGTATATTGTATGTGGAAGACAAATGTTTATCTGGGAGCAGCTGGGGGAGGGAAGGAGGGTAGCATGGGTGGGTGCTCTCTCCCCCAAGATTCCTTTAACACTTCATTATGCAGTCTCACCATAATTCTCATATAATTTAGGATCATTTGGTACTTACTGAAGATGTTATATTAATCATGATGAACCATAAACTATAAGAGGCCAATCATATGAGAATATAATACTGAATCAATAAATAAATAAACCTGACAAATGTGGCAACACCCGGTCAGCCCCAGCCTGCTAACATACTCAAGTGTCTTAGTTCTCAGTAGGCCTATAGCAAATCTGATTAGACCACTGTACAGTATTCAGTAAGTGCTGTTTATTTAAGATTTTTTTATTAATCATCCCCATTTCTTTTTCTTTTTTTATTTATTTTTTTTTTTTATTTTTTTTTTTCTGGTGACCCGAACATCTCAGAGTCCAAAAAAAGCGAATTCCGATATATTGAAGTCCGATTTATCAAGGTTTTACTGTACTGTACAGGTACCGGACTATTTGACCACCAAGATTGGTACCTGAGGTGAACTGGTTTCCTGGATTTACCATACAGCATTTCTGGTTCTGAGGGAGGGAAGGAAGGAGGGAGGGAGGGAGGATTTTATGGACCAATCACTCATGGCGCAGCGCCCCTCTGCTCATCCTACAGTAACTCCCTAATTAAAGATGATGAAGGCATGCTTTAGTGCTGGAAAGAGCACTACCATTCACTGCTTAACAGAAACACCAATGTGGATGTCCTGACTACCTAGCAGGTCCCTCAGCATCCAGAGCTGACCCACCTTAGCTATCCTCCATCCCTGGATGAGGTAGCTACTACCATCAAACAGACGAAAAATAACAAAGCTTCAGGGCCTGATGAAATCCCAGCCAAGGTGTATAAAGCAGGAGGACCTCTGCTTACCAGCCATATCCACTCTCTCCTGGAGAATGTATGAGAGAAGGACAAAATCCCTACCATGGGATCTCATTGCTGTCAGTAGCTGGCAAGATTATCGCCAGAGTCCTCCTAAACAGACTCCTTCCTGGGGCGGAAAACTTCCTCCCAGAATCTCAGTGTGATTTTAGACCATCACGTGGCACCACTGACACGATCTTTGCTGCCCGCCAGATACAGGAAAAGTGCAGATAACAGCGTCGAGACCTGTACATGGCTTTCATTGACCTAACAAAGGCTTTCGATTCCGTCAGCAGGGAAGCCCTCTGACAGACCCTCAGCTTGTTTTGGCTGCCCATCAAAATTCATTGCCATTGTGAGGCAGCTCCACGAAAGCATGAATGGCAGTGTCCTGCACAACGGCACCTAGTCTGAGTTCTTCCCCATCCAAACCTGGGTTAAACAAGGATGTGTCCTGGCACCAACTCTCTTTTCCATTTTCTTGGCTGCCTTCCTTACTTGTGCCAGTGCCAATTTACCCAGCAGGGAGGACATCCAGTACTGGGTGAAGGGTATTTTCAACATAAGACGACTCCAGGGCGGAACAAAGGTGTCGGCAGCTTCCATTACTGAACTTCAGTAGGCAGATGACCTCACCCTTGTCGCTCACACTGAACGCGACCTACAGGAGATCCTGAACACCTACGCAGATGCGTATGTACACTTCGGCCTTGAGGTGAATGTATGCAAGACTCAGATTCTCGTTCACCCTGCCTCTGGTTCAGCCACATCTCCACCATCCATCCAGCTTAATGGTCCTACCCTCTCTAATGTTACCCACTTTCAGTATCTTGGCTCCCACCTGTCCACCACCGCAGACATCGATGAAGACATTCAATATCGGATCAAGTGTGCATCTCAAGTCTTTGGCAGACTCCGTACCCGTGTCTTCAGCTGTAGGGAGCTGAAATTATCTACACTACATACCTCCAAACCAATCAAGCCAAACATCTCTACCTTTGAAGCTAAGTAAATAAAAATATTTTATTATGTTAAAATTATTATTTTTAAAACATTATAATAAGTATTTTGTCTCAATGAACCACTGGAGTGAGTGTGCACCAACAACAGTTGCTGCGGACCACCGGGTCACTGGCACAACCTACGTTGCCTCAACACACCGGCCCCAATGAACTTTAAGGATCTGAGATAACTTATAGTTAAATAATTTCTTAATATAATGTATTATTAAATAATTAACATATGTTTCTAAGGTTAAAAGATATCATATAAATTTTTTTTGAGTGTTGTGTACAAAATCATGGTCCTATTTCCATTCTTTCTCATGGGATTAATTCCCTGCATTAAGTGGATTCATTATCAGAGGCGCTTTACCTGTCCCAGTTAATCGCAGATAACGAGGAGCCCCTGTACTGTAATCTTTTTCTCTTCTATTTTTAATTTCTTTTTATCCTTATTTTTTCGTCCCCTAGGCCCCATTGTGGGTCGATGACCTGTGCCAAGGTGGGTTATTCCCCGTAAAAGAAAAATCCTCAGGTACTGAGTGGTTAGGCAGTATGCACTGTCACAAACCACTCGTAAAAATGCTGGCGAGAGAGTGAGGAGAATCACCCATCATGACAAACAAAGACTATGGCAATGCATTGTTGTTGGAGCAAAAAATTAATTCTTTTTGACTTTCCTTTAGCTAGCCTTTAAAATGTGTTAATAGATGATGATAATAAATTGGGGTAAATTACCACAAAAATTAGACAGAGGCAAGTACCTGTGCTACACACAGATGTCGGCTGTTTAAAACTGAGGCCACCGAAGCAATACCAATAGAAAAGCATTGTGGCCAGTTTCAAAACTAACCAGTTTAAAAAACAACCGTTTCTGGTAAATCTGGCTTCCTAGAAACCAGATAAATGGCCGAGTACCTGTTATATTTCTTCATCTACTTGGATTTTTACTTTAACTAGCATTGCCTACTTCATATTAGCTTAGGAATAGTGTACGTACCTAACTTAATGTTACCATCCGTAACGTCTTTCTAGTCAAATGGAATGTGTCACACCCCATGGATTTTTAACAGAGGAGGTTATATTGTATCTCATAATATATATTTTTTATTTATTTCAGCAGCAAAAAAGAGATAGGAAAATAATGATCCATATCTTATCACCTATAAACTAGATCTGTATGCAGTAGCTTTTTAACACCATTACCCTCCAGTTATCAAAAGTGACTTCCACCTACAATAATTTGCACTCAAAATCAATTGGGGTCCTTCTCCTACCCACGAGTAATTCCTCGGCAGAAGTGGTGGATAGTACTGTACAGGGGAGGGGATCCCCGGGTTACAAACGGGTTCCGTTCCTGAGAACGATCGTAAGTCGGATTTGTACGTAAGTCAGAACACATACTATGTGCATACTGTACTTACAGAATAATGCTTAAAATTCCACTATATCATAGCCTAGGTCCTTATATACCTTATATACCTCCTTAAATTAAACTCTAAGTTCATTTTTGGGCAGAATGGATACTGGTTGACCAAATAATATCACAGTAACTTACATGTGGCATCAGTGTTCTTCAAATCCTTGGCAGTGTCAGCACAAACATCAAAATATGACTGTAAAGTGTCCATCTGCCTTAAGAGAATATCTCGGTAGGTCTCAAGCTCTGCTAACTTCTCTTTCAACCCTAAAAATTAAAAATATCAGACTATTTGTAAAGAGTATCTGATAGATTTAGATTTCATATAACAATAACCTGTATTTTGTAACTACCTGTACTGTACATTATTTCATATAAAACATATGATTTACTTATTTTATTTTGCATAACATAAAATTCATTTATCAAGTTGCCAACCCACACAAGTTAAGTAAACTTAGGTATAAGAACATATTGTAGCAAATTACTGTAGTTGTGTTTGGCCTTCTTAAAGTAGCTTCAAAATTCTTACACCATAATACAAAATTAAACTATTAATCTAAAGGCAGCAATATACAGCACAAGAACTCAATAAAATGAAAGTAAAACTGCTGTGAGATTGCGAAAGCTCACTGACCTTTTGATTTCTTAAGTGAAGAGCCAGACGTTGTGGAGAAGGTGTTGGAGGTGAGTGAGATGGTGCTTCCATGTCGCCGAAGACCCTCACTTTCCAAATACTCATGAAAATATATGAGCAACAATCTTAGTCAATTAAACTGAACATATACATAGGCCTAACTTTTCTTTGTATTCATACCAAATAACGTGTCACAATTTTCCAAAACACACATAAAGAAACAAAAACTAACTAAACATTAAACTTGAGTGTGATTAATTCAAGAGTACAGTACAGTACTCTAGTGAGGGATATGTATTAAAAGATAAATAAACAATGCATTCACAATTAAAGATAAATATCAATCAAAACCTCATCCTTTAAAGCCATACACTGTCTTCCCCTTATCTTACAATGTTAATAATAATACTGATATTAAAAATAATAATGTCTCAATTGAGTCCACCTTCTTCAGGGAGATGAATAACCAAATGTATATACTGTACGTACAATAAATAAGCTGTCTATGAAAAACAGAGCCTAAAAGGAACCTTCACATGTGGCTCTAGATTAAAAAAGGCAATATGGATCATTAATGTTATACTATACAATGCCATATTTGAGCCAGTAATCAGAAGTAACAATAAGTTGTCAAAATATTTCGGCTCTTCCAACTTTATGACTTTAAAAGTCATTAATAACATTTGTCCTGTAATTAAATTTTTGCTTTCATTGGAGTAGTAGGAGTTCTTGGGAGGTGAATAGATAAACCTAATCAATCTGTGCAGGAGAAACCGGACTTTGCTCAACTGATAATTAACACAATTCGTTCCACAGTCGTTCGTTAACCGAATCTATTATTTCAATGGGATATTGGGTAATTGGTTCCAACTCACAGAAAACATACATACAAAGTACTGTATACCGGTAATAGAATTAACAAAACATTAAATATGAACTAGATACAGTACAGTGTACTGTACAGTATACAGTACTGTACAATAATATATAAAAAACAATAGAATACTATATTTTAACTTACTTTGAGGTGTGTATGTCGTATTACCGACAGCTTTGTTTACATATCAAACAGCTGATTGTAGAGGTAGTCGATGATGACATGCCATATTCTTTACAGAGTGCATTGGTTCTAATGCCTTCTTCATGTTTCATAATAATTTCTGCACTGTACTGTATATTATCATTATGTGAACTAAATTTCAGAATGACCAATAATTTTAATGTAAAAATGCAAAAATATTCAAGAGACCAACAAACTGGATGTTCACTGCACTGTAAACAAAGTTAAACTGAGAAGCGTTGTTGGGTGATTCAATCAGCTGATGAGCGCAAAAAAACTGTTCCCTATACAGTACTGTATATATTATCAATATGTTTACTAAATTTCAGAATGACCAATAATTTTAATATAAAAAATGCAGAAATATTCAAGAGACCAACTTTTTTTTTTTATTTACTTCATTGGAAAACGAATGTAAACATAGAACCAATTACTGTATTGGCGGACTAGCCGATCAGCTGATAATGATAATAATAATAATAATAATAATAATAATAATAATAATAATAATAATAATAATAAAAATAATAATAAATAAAAAATAAAAAAATAAAATAATAATAATAATAATAATAATAAAAATAATAATAAACAGTTTATTAATAGAGTTGCAGCTGGTGGCAGAAAATATACAGACTTACATTTGAGTTAGTTCGTTAATCGAACTGAAAATCCTTGTAGGAGCTAATCCGTTAATCGAACCGTTAGTTAACCGAGGGACCACTGTACAGTATGAGTACAGCTCCTACCTGACTTACGACCTACTCGACCTACGTCCACCCGGACTTACGACCTGCTCTCCGTAACGACCATCCTCACATACAACCACGAGGTCGAGACCAAAAAATTTTTCAAATGACATGCGCATTTTCTCTACCGAAACGTTTCCGTCCCATACGAGAGCGTGGCTTGGGTCACCGCGTGGGTACAGCTCCCAAGCAGTAGTATTTAATTGACTTTATAATGACTAGAAAGCGTAGAAGTGAGAGTGGTGGTGGTGCTCAGAAGAAAAGGAGACAGTCAATTACTTTTGAGACAAAAATGAAGATAATAATGCAGTATGAAAACGGAAAAACTGTAGCAACAATTTCACACGACCTAGGCTTTTCGCACTTGACGATATCCACTATTCTGAAGGACAAGGAACGTATTCGTAGTGTAGTGAAAGTATCAGCACCTATAAAGGGAACTATAATTACGAAGAAAAGACAAGGTCCCATTCACGATATGGAAAAATTATTGGTGATATGGATGGAAGACCAAATACAGAAGCGTGTACCCTTAAGCCTGTTAACCTTACAGGCTAAGGCAAGAAGCCTGTTTGAAGCCTGAGGAGCAGGCAGGAGATGAGTGCGAACAAACCATCACAGCAAGTCATGGGTGGTTTAACAGATTTAAGAACCGCTACAGTTTACATACGTTAAGGTGAGTGGAGAGGCAGCTAGTGCTGCTGTTGGTGCTGCCGAAGCTTTTTAGGAGGAGTTGGATCGTGTGATTGTGGCAGGAAATTATTTGTCTGAGCAAATATTCAATGTGGATGAAACTGGATTAGTGTGGAAGCACATGCCTGAGCGAACATACATCCACAAAGAGGCGAAAACAATGCCAGGATTCAAGGCATTCAAGGACCAAATTACACTTCTGTTGGGGGGGAATAATGCTGGTTTCAAGATCAAGCCCTTCATGATCTATCATTCAGAGAACCCCGGGTCTTTTAAACATGTCAGCAAGCACACACTACCAGTGTTTTATCGCAGTAACAAGAAAGCCTGGATGACCCTAGTACTGTTTGAGGATTGGTTCATGAATTGTTTCATTCCTCGAGCGAAGGAGTATTGTCTGCAACAACGGATTCCATTCAAGATTTTGCTGATTTTGGATAATGCTCCAGGACACCCACCACACCTGGACGACATGCACCCTGATATTAACCCTTTGGATGCGGCATGCGGGTAAACCCGCAAAAAATATTATATTAATTAAATGCGACAAGCGGGGATATCCCACGGCCTTGAAAAAACTTCCCCAAATGAGACGACATGCGGACATATTATGTATTGAGGTATAGGAGTATTTCCTGAATGCAATATAGCTTATTTTTGTACTACTGTATTTTGTTTGATATTATCTGAATATGTAATACATATCTAAATTTGCTGTTTAGTAACCAAATTGATTAAATTTATTTGCCATATACCAGACATTGATTTATACCAATTTCCTGCATTTTTGGGTATAAATGTCATTTTTTCTCTAAAATTTGCACACATATGTGAATTTTTGTTCCAGATTTGGAAAATATACTAAAAGTTCTCTAGGAAAAACATATAGAAAATGTGATTATATGAAATTCATTTTTGGCAGGATAATTGACACTTTTCAGGAACCGCCGCGAAATTTAATTACGCACCTAAAGGGCTAAGGTAGTGTACATTCCACCTAACAATACCTCTGTCATCCAACACATGGATCAAGGTGCTATTGCTGCCTTTAAAGCAAATTATTTACGTACGACCTTCGCTCAGGCTGTTACTGCTACTGAAGGTGAGAAAACGCTCAAGAGAGTTTTGGAAGGACTACAACATTTTGACATGTATAAAGAACATTATTGCAGCATGGGATCAGGTTACACAACAGTCCATGAATGGAATATGGAAGAAAACACTGAAAAGACATGTGAACAGTTTCAGAGGATTTAATGAAAATGAAGTTATTTCTGAGATTAGTAACAAGAAAGTGGAGTTGGGTTAACAGCTGGAGTTAGAAATTGATAATGAAGATGTTGAACAGTTGGTTGAAAGTGTAGCAGAAGAGCTAAGTAACGAGGACCTTATCGAACTGGAAGCACACAAAAATGCAGAGGAAGAAGCGAGTCGAAATGTAGAAGAAGGACCTGCATCCCCCAAAAAATTTTCAGTGAAGCAAATGGCAGAGGCATTTGCTACAATTATTAAGGGGATGCAAATGTTTGACGGAATGGATCAAAATTATGAGCGTTTTGACAAAGTTGACAGAATAGTCCAAGATGCACTTGCTTCCTACAGGGAAATTTGTAACAAAAAGAAAAAGCAAACTGTGCAGTCTAAATTGGACATCTATTTTAAGAAATCCCCCATTGCTGTCTCCTCACACCCCACCAGTGCTGCCTCTTCACTCCCTCAAGATGATCCAATACCTTCAACCAGCAAGTTTCCCCTGTACATAAACCTGTCTGAAGAAAGCGACATTGATGACCCACCCAGCCCTGTCTCCTCCTCTGCTTCATCCAATTAATATAGTCTCCATGATCCTGTAAATAGAAAATTATGGGGGCCCCGTGTGCATTCAGCTGACTACATTAAAGGTAAGTGCTCAGTCACACTGTATCCATTCCTCATTATTTATTACTTTTACTGTACTGTATTTCATTGTAGATTTTGTGTTTTTTTTTTTTTGTTTTTTTTTATCTATGTCCGACTTACGACCTGGATTTGAGTACCTAACCCCGTTGTAAGTCGGGTAGTAGCTGTATACAAGCATGAAGACTCTTTGTCAATCCAAAACCTAAACCTCTTAACACCACAAAATGTGATTATATTTTTTTATGGGCAAGTTCATCTGCTTTCTGAAACTTAAACTTGTGTCAAAATGCACACTGAAATTTCTGATATCTTCAAGCAATGCAGCCTCCAAAATCAAGTAAACCAAAAACATCACTGATAATATTAGTCAGAATGCTGCCAGTAATTATGATTTCAGTTTTACAATCATGCAACTTTCATTTCTCCTTGTCACCCATCACCTAGATCGATGTCAACCAAAAGAGATGCCGTTTGGTCCTTTGTCTGCAATGTTCATTGTTGGTAAAAAATTGTGTATTATCCACATAAAAGTGGTACTGTACTCATCATTATATGATTCCAACAGAGACAAAAACCACAAGAGTAAATGAACCCTGTGGTACTTTGCAAAGAGGTCAATTCAGTTACATACTCAGAGTACAGTTCACTAACTGGTGGATAAGACTCAAGTAAGAATAGAACACTCCCTTGTAAGACAATAGTTGAAAGGTCACCAACCAACATTTGGTGACTGACAGTATCAAAACCAGCTAATAGATCAAGCAGAATCAAGAGGGAGGACTTCCCAGAACAGGTTTTAAACACCAAATTATCTTACACATACATGCATCTGTTTCTGTTGAGTGAAACTTTCTATAGACAGACTGACCCATGGGAATTTACTTATTTCACTCCCATTGAGGAAGTGAGTGGTCAAGGTTAGAATGCTCCATTACTTTATACAAAAAAATAGGCTGGAAACCAATAACTTACCTCATTTTCCCTATTAAGCGCTAGTTTCTGGAGTTTAGTTTGAACTAAAGTCTTTGTAGATAACAAAAAAAATATCCTATTCTTTTTTCTTTTCTTTTTACGGGGATTAGCCCACCCGGGCACAGGTCACTGACCCACATCGGGGTCTGGGAGGCAAAAATTTAATAATAATAATAATAATAATAATAATAATAATAATAATAATAATAATAATAATAATAATAATAATAATAATAATAATAATAATAATAATAATAATAATAATAATTGTAATAATAATTCAGATAATTAACATGTACAGTGGTCCCTCGGTTAACGAGCGCCTCGGTTAACGAGATTTCGGTTAACGAGTTACCTCCCATAAGATTCCTAACTTCGGTTAACGAGCAATCCCTCGATTAACGAGTTTCTTACGAGCCGACCTCAACATGTTTCGCTTGCACTTGGCGGTCAACCAGCTGTAGTATTAAGCCGCCAATACAGTAATCGGTTCTAGGGCTTAAATTCCTTACTATTTTAGTAAATATCAAGAAGTTTATACTATTCAATAATTTTAAAAGTTTAATATTAAATTTTTTAGTCATTTTAACAATTATTGAACATAATTGAAGGTAAGATCTCTAGTTTCTGGCGAGACATCCAGCCTTTTAACTCACCAAACAAGCGTTAATCTCTCTCTGTTTTCAGTGGAGGTAACATCTTGCTTGAGACTCTCTTCAACTAAATGCTTTTTTTTTCTGTGTTTCCAAGCAAATTATTGGTCATTTTGAAATTTATTTTACAAATTGACAATACATAGCGCAGTGCAGTGTTATTTTAAAGAAAATATTCTTTATTTACAACTACAGTAGTTTAAACTTAATAAATCACGTGTTGACATTGTTTGAATCCAGCATGGGGCCAAAGAGATCAAGAAAAGCGATTTCAATCCAAACCAAGCAGGAAATCATTAAGAAACATGAAGAAGGCATTAGAACAAATGCGCTATGCAAAGAATATGGCATGTCGACATCAACTGTGTCGACAATTCTTGCACAGAAAGACAAATTTAAAGAAGTGAAAGTGAGAGACAAATCTACCAGTGTTTAAAACTAGATCCCTAATTGCAGAAACTGAGAGGTTACTTCTCATCTGGATTAGGGAAAAACAGATGAAAGGTGATTCAGTTTCTACTGAATTCATTTGTGAAAGAGCCAGGGAGATTTACGAACATTTAAAGACAAATCAACCTAGTTCTTCAGGAACAGAATTTGAAGATTTTCGGGCCACCAAAGGCTGGTTCGAAAAATTTAAGAAAAGAAGTGACATTTTCAGTGTTATTAGGCATGGTGAAGCTGCTAGTGCTGATAAGGAAGGGGCAGCAAAATTTTTAGTGGAATTTAAAGAACTGATGGAAGAAGAAAATTATTTCCACAACAAGTGTTCAATGTAGACGAAACTGGGCTGTTCTGGAAAAAGATGCCCAAAAGAACATTCATCAAGAACATTCATCACCAGAGATGAAGCCTCACTCTATTGCTTGGAGCCAATGCTTCAGGGGATTTCCGACTGAAGCCTAAGCTTGTCTACCACTCTGAAAACCCCAGGGTGTTCAAGCAACATAAAGTGGTAAGAGCAAAGCTTGGAGTTTATTGGAAGTCCAACCATAAGGCATGGGAGACAAGACAGCTCTTTAATGAATTGGCTGTTGAGGTGTTTTGCCCTTCTGTCAAGAGCTACCTAACCACCAATAAACTCCCTTTAAAGGCTCTTCTCCTCATGGATAATGCTCCTGGTCATGACCCTGAACTTGCCAGAACTTTGGAGTATCAATTTGACTTTGTGAAAGTGTTGTTTTTGCCTCCAAACACTACATCAATCATACAGCCAATGGACCAGAATGTGATCAGCAACTTCAAGAAGTTGTACATGAAAATGTTTAGGAGGTGTCATCAGGCAACTTCCAATGATCCTGAACTAACACTGAAACAGTTCTGGAAGACACAATTCACCATCCTGGGTACGTCCAGGGTGTCATCCGCGAATAATAGAGGAATGCGAAATAAAAATCCGTGAACTTGGGGGGGCCCCCCTGTACAGTATATGCAAATAGCGACTGTGTTAAAGATACCGACTTGGACAATTTTATTTATCATCCGATTTTCATGATTTTTATATATGTCATGTATATCTATACAGTATTGATTATATCCAAATTTAAAGCATTTTGGTTGGTTTTTTTTTTAAATAATCAAAATTTCAAGAAATTTCTTGTCGATATTTCTCTGCTATCCCACAAAGAATTTTCTTGCAAATTATTTATGTGATAGTTATCAACATGATTAACAAATTGTTGGAATAACCTCTTTTTTTTCTTTTTTTTCTATTTACAATTTTTTCTATTTTTCATTGTACGTATACTATATTCAACCTCTCATATTCTATATTTTTTTAATAACAAAAAAGTGTGACAAAAAAATTCTTCGTATTTCTTTGCCTTTTCAATTGAAATCTTAATTTTGAAAATCGGTCCATAAATAGTGGAGAAATATCTGAAAATGTCTATAAAAAACATACTTTTGAGTAAGAGCACGAGAGCAAGGGCTGTGGCAGGCAATGAATCTACGTCTGATAGCTAAGACAGACAAGAGCACACTAGCTTATCGTATTTGAGTACTATTCCAGCTGCTCCTCCTTCCTTCCTCCACATCACAGTAACATAACAGAAAGATGCCAGATAGTGCCAAAGAAACCAGAAGTAAATTAACTTTTATAGATTATTTTCTATGAATATTTTACTTGAGCACTAGACTAGAGGTTGTTGAAACGCAACAGAATGATCTTAAGCACGCACGTGAGAGTGGTGGTGGTGGTGGTGGTGGGGGGGGAGGGGGAGGGAGGGGGGATTTAACTGTCCATTTAATTGCCAAATCTCCATAAATAACTATGAGATTGTGCGAGTGGCTACTGGAAGGGTGCATAAAGCTATGAGAATTTGTTGAATTTTTTTATTATTTTAAATATTTTTCGACCATCTCGCCTCATGTGGTTTCCTTAAACTTTCATTTGGCTTCTTATTTACTGGTTTGGGAATACAGTATTTTTTGTTGAAACTTATTTATTGGTATTATTTTTATTCATTCCTCACATTTACTGGTACTGTATATATTATTTTAAGAAAACTTTGACTACAGGAGGAAAATAATGTACACACAAAAGTTTTTCCCTAAATACTCTCTGCTAAAATAGGGGGTGCATCCTATATAGGCGTGCATCTTATATGACGTAAAATACGGTACGTTTAGCCGCGGATAGCTCGGAATTTGATATTACTCGGAGTGACAGTAAAATACTCAACTGTAAATTATTTTTTATTATTTTTTATATAACTTACAATATTCCGAGACATGATGACGCAATCTCAGAATGGCATAAGTGCAACCCACAGAAGATTGTGGGAGGGTCTGCCCGATCAGCCGTGCAATTACGTGTCAGAAGGCCTAGTGTAAAGATACCCACCCGCAGTCACTCTACTGTACTTATTTTTTCACGTATTTTGTGCAAAGTGCTATTCCACCTGCAGGGAAAATTTAACCAGTATACATGTACAGTGGCTAAAACAACTATCTGTGCAGGTGGGGGTCGACATGCTCCAAAATTTTACGTGTGACTAGTGACAGCCCCCAAAGGCCAAAATTTATCGTCCAAGGTCTCATACTGTTTCCCACAAAGGATGCACAGATAGTTGTTTTAGCTACTGTACAGTAGTATTTAAGTGAATAATAACAATTAAATCTGATGCTGTAAGAGCTTACAATACAGAATTATATTGTACTATATACTGTACTGTTGTGCAGTGAACCCCATCACCACCTCTGACACTAGCCAAATGGCACCACAAGCTTGAATTATCCCCATTCCTCTCCTCCAGTGCTGTTAAGTGTAATTTTTTTTTAAGTTTTCTGATTATGGTGGGTTATTTTGACCAAAAAGTTGGGTATTAGGGTGGGATAAAAGTGCCTTGATAACTCGTAAAATTAGATAACTTGGAATGGTTAGAGCCCCATATATTCCAAGTTATCAAGGGTTACTTCTGGACAACACTGATCTGATAATGACCAAAAGAAACTACTGTACTGCAAGTCCTAACCAAAAATATTTAGAGAACACTCGATCGCCTGTGCTGATTTAGTAGTCAATGCAGTGAGTTTCAAACAGTGATTGTCTTGGGTGTGTGAAGGAGGCTTTGAAAGGAACGTCTAAAAATATATACATATACAGTGGGGTATGCTATAACGAACGGATCCTACTACGAATATTCCTATAACGAACGGTTTTACCTATAAAATTGAGAATGCTATAACGAACGAAACTCCTACAACGAACATCATTTAATTTTTTTTTTTTCTAATTTATTGTTTTTTATTACAAATATTAATGATATTCTTTATTTCAGGGGTTTAGATGCATATTTATGCACTTTTTTACAATTTTTACAATTTTATATTATATTTTTCAGTGTTAAGTGGTTGTATTTGGGGGCCTGGAACAGATTAATCCTATAACGAACAAGGTTCTAGAACCAATTAGATTCGTTATAGCATACCCCACTGTAGTTGAATTAGCTACTCAAAAGTGAATCAATATATGCAAGAGGCCTTCTTACCTTGTGCTGCTCAATAGCATCAACCCACTGGTGCTTCTCCTCTTCTGTGTTAGTCCGCAGGTACCACACACAGTCATTCAAACAAACGTCAAATCGGCATTCATCTATCTCGTGAGGCTGAAAATGCAAATAAAATAAAAAGAGTATCTGTTACTGCACTCACAAAACTTTTTATTTATGTTTCATAAGATTACCATCAGTAAAGTATGAACAAGAAACAGAGTAAAGCATGGCAAAGAAGATTTCAGGATGTGCCATCAACAGCTTTGGGAATGGGAAAAAAAAAGAAAAGTGATATATGCAAGTGTACTGTACATGAAAGTGAAGTTCCTTAAACTCTTTTGTATAAATACATAACTACGTTTCTAGAGTATCTGTACAGATGAGTCAATAATGTGAGCAGTACGGTATCAATAATATCAATAATTAACTTTAACTGTATTAACCCTCTCTCGCATGCCAACGCGATTCGTGTCATACTCATGATAAGACCAACTTCGCCAGTGACACAAATCGAGTCACCAAACTTTAAAAAGCAACTCTCGAGGCCCATAGGAAGGGACCATAATGATAAATGCACAGTATTATCTCAGCAGTCAGACCGTGAGTGTGGCCCGTGTCCACTTAAATTTCCATAACTCTGTGCGGGCTGCCTTAACTCCTGGATTACAGTGCTTACCCTACTACTTGAAATAATTTCTTTTTTGTGTTAGATAAGTGAAGTGATGGTTGTGTAATGTAATATTTTTTTCATATTTACAGAGAAAATGTTTCGGTTTCAAGTCATTACCGTATCAGGCTATACAACCTCGTTATAGTGACAATGTCTGGGAAAAAGTCTCTGAAAGAGGATGATTTTCTAGAACTCCTGTTTAGGGATAGTGAGGATCAAGTGGATAGTGATAATAAAGAGCCTGACAGTGAAAATGATCGTGATAACAACAACGAAAGTCACGAGTCTGAGGGAGAAATTGTGTTTGTTGCATCCACGTTATCAAGTGCCTCACCACCAGACTCCCTCTACCACCACCACCGCACCAACAACGTACCACCCTCACTCTTCTTCACCACAACCTTCCACATCCCAAACACCTCCTTCATATCTCCTGCCTTATGCAAGCCTCATACCACCCACTACCTCTCAACATTTAACAGGAGAGTCCGGTTTAAGGTGTAGGTGCTTTTAATTTTGGTCGATTATTATGATATATTCTTGTCATCAATCAAGGATCATATGTACATCAATTCTAGCCCCATAGCTCCCTTCTACCCTTTCAAAATTTTCAACCCTCTACACATTTTCTCACATTTGTCTAAATTTTCAAGGTATAATTTCTCCATTACTTCTTTCTATTTTGCCTTAAAATTGATACCTGTAGTTCTAAGAGATCTTGTATCGCCACTGAATTGTCCAGGGCCATTTGTTTGTTTTTGTCTTTGGTTTTAAGAATAAAAATTTCAAGTTTGGTTGAAATTTTGTATCAAAATATCAAGATAAAATATTCAACCAAAAATAAATATCACAAGATAGAAAATATTGGAATCTGTAGTTGTGTTGAGGAAAGGTTCTTCCTGTGCTGAGTGTTTGTTTCGCTAAAATTGGTCACAAACTGGCAGAGAACTGTCAGTCTGAGTGTTAGAAAAGTTCATTTTAAGATACAGGCCAATAAAGTTTCTCAACCTTTCTCCCCTGTGTAAGTGATCATTCTGAGCCAATTTTACATGTAATATCTTGTTTGTTTGTTTTTGTATTTTTACATCTCCAACTGAACTCCAGTTATATTCTTTATGTGAGGTAGAGGGGAGGGGTGGAAGGCTGGGGCTGGGTTGCCTCAGGTGCCCACTGAGACGGCTGTTACTGTCTTCAGTTTTAGTGGTTATTTTCTTCTTTCATCCTCTTGGATTTAGCAATGCCCTTGGCACGTGCTTCCGTTTGTTGTCTTTTATGTTTTGAATCACATGCCATCCTGATATTCGAGGAGAGAAGCCTGGTACAGCAGTACAGCAGTACTCTACTGCACCAGCAGAGTACACACCTCTCCTTGACAAGGTCCGAGACTCACTGATAACACTGTGTCCACCTCCCTACACTTACCAGAGAGGAAGAGAGTTGCCTGAAATGAATTTCTAAATTTTTTTGTGCCATTTATTCCATAATTTTGGGGGAAATTTTTTACCACAATCATTCATGTCTACCCAAGGGGATGTAGGAAGGTGGGGCGAGGGGGGGGGAAGGAACCATACATAACTGCATAAATATTACGAATATTACCATAAAACTCCATCCAGGTACAGCCATATGCAACATTGTTGCTCGGGATTTTTTTTTCATATTTTATTTTATTTTAATTATTCTTATTTTTTTTTTTCATCGATCTATGCCAGACGCTCCCCTTAATACTTGCCAAAGGAATTTATCTCTAATGCACCAGCAACTGGGGTTTCAATAGTATATGTATTACTAAAATAAGAAAAAAATAAGCATGTTCCATGATATATACAAACAAAATACAGGTTGTACCTCTCTAGTCCGGCAACCTCGGGACCTGACCGGTGCCGGACCATGGAAACTGCCGGACCATGGAAATTCACCCTTTTCCTGGATAGATAGTGACTTGTGCTTATGCCTGGAAGCACTAGCACCACTTTCTCTGCGTCATGGTCTCTTTGAAGACATATTGAAGGGTTAAATGTCGTATAGTAGCTTCTCAAATTTCGCGAGTTTTTAATTCTTAACGTATTTTATCGGAACACACAAAAAAATAAATAAATAAAAATTTTGACAGCGGAAACTTGAATTTCGACGGGTTTGAACGGCCCGCCAACGTGCAGACGACGTGCATAATCGTGTAAACAGCGCCATTTCTCTTATGTACAAAAGATTCATTATTGTTTATTACTGAATGTCTTTTTTATTGAATTAATGTTTATGTGTGCAAAATGAGCAATACAATTCATTAATAATACGTCGAATATTAAAACACACGAGGAAATGACACAGCATTGTTTTCGTTGATTACAAAACCAGTGACTGACTGGTTCTACATATAAAATTGAAGAAAATAAGACCTTGGTTGTAGCTGTAGTAAAATTAATATGGTTGTTTTAAGTAATGTTATTTAATGTTAATAAATGGAACAATAGAAGTAGCTAACGATAATGGTAAAGAAAAAAGAGAGATCGCATATGTAAGTGCGCATGCGCACACGTGAAAACATATCGTCATTACTTTACATAAGAATATGAAAGCAACACTTATTTACTGTTCATATATATTTTAATTAATGTTTCTGAATTTGTTTTTATTGAATTAATGTTTGTGTGTGCAAAATTAACAATACAATTTATTAATAATACGTGGAATATTAGAGGAGACGAGACGGCTGCCGGCATTGTTTATGTTAAAGCTTACAAAACCAGTGACTGATTGGTTCTACATATAAAACTGAAGAAAATAAGACCCTGATTTTAGCTGTAGTAAAATTAATGTAAAAAAATTAATATGGTTGTTTGAAGTACCTGTAATGTTATTTAATGCTAATAAATGGAACAATATAAGTAGCTAACCATTAATGGTAAAAAAAAAAGTGAGACTGCGCGTATGTAAGTGCGCACATGTGAAAACATATCGTCATTACTCTACATAAGAATATGAAAGCAACACTTATTTACTGCTCATATATATTGAAGGGTTAAATGTTGTACTCTGTATAGACAAGCAGAGAGAGAGAGAGAGCAGCCGAACTGCCGGATGTAAACAAACCTTAATTTCCCGCGGCTTTTTTTTTTTAAGGGGATTAGCCCACCCGGGCATAGGTCACTGACCCACATTGGGGCCTGAGGGGCAAAAATTTAATACTCCTGTAATAATAATTCAGATAAGTAAAAAAAAAAAAAAAGCTGCCTATCTACCTATTGGACAAACTAAAATCATTCCGGACCACGGGAGTTTCCGGACTAGAGAGGTACAACCTGTATTAGATATTGTGTTACTTTCTTTTACTATATGACAATCATGCGATGCGGTCAAACGCCCGCCAGCATGTATAAAAAAAATTGCAAAAAACTCTGAAGACTTGCATGAATTTTATCAGTGCCAATCTCTTAGTTATTGTGTTGGCTACAAGATGCAATATAATTTATATCGACATTAAACATTGGCACAAAAATAATAAAAAAAAAAAAATTGCCATTTGAGAATCAGTTGTTTGCTATTTTCTCAAAAACTGTTTGTCATATCAGAAATCTGATTACTGCATTGGAAAGCTCAAAAAATTCTGCTTCTAGCAGTGTATAGTACTTACACAGTTGGCGGTTGTGAATGTATTGGTGTGTATTTCTTTTCTCATGTTTATTAGAAGTGATGAAAAATAGCTATATACGTACTTGTATTATTCTTTCTTTTTCTTTTTTGGCTAATGTTGCAGAGCAATCAGTTATGAAGCTAAAGATATATGACTTATGCCAATAAAAACAAGTTCTGGGGGAAATTGATAAAGCAAAGAAAATATTCACCGTGCACTGTCTCGCCTGCCCTGGGGACCTCAGAGATGTGATCTTGGAACTGGAAAATTTAAAACTTCTCATGCACGAGAGGGTTCAAGGAATTAAGGGAATTGATACTGTAAAAAAAATACCAAAGATGACAAAAATATATTGTTAAATGTATCCAGTGCACACATCAATTTCTGATATGTTCTCATCTGGCCAAAAAATTCATACCTTATAGGATATCTATGAGAAATAATCCTGTAGATACAAGAGTCCAACTAAATAATGTGAGTTTATATTCTGTAAAGGTTTTCTAATTACAACAGATGGCTTACCTTAACATGAGCTTTGTGAACACTTATAGATCCTCGACAGCCAAATGCTGTCTCATCATGGTTCCTGTAGTAGCTCATGGTGCCATCCTTCAGCACCATGTACCGGTTCTGCCAGCCATGTATATAGTTGGTCCATTTGGACACTGTACCCTGGAATATAACATTTGAAGTTACCTACACTGTTGAGACTATAAACCAAAATGTACTCTACATGCTACATGCAATTATGAAACACTTGAAAGGAGTATAGACTAGAATGGAATAACCTAATAATTCTAATGAAATACTGGTAGAACTTCATTACCATATTCAATTTCTATACATATAAGGTGGAACAAGTAAATTACACTACGCTTTACAAGATAAATGTTAAAATCAATAACTCAACACAAATTACTGTATATAACTGGGTCAATATTCTGTGTGTGTGTGTGTGTGTGTGCAAGTGATCCCAGGCCTAACCAGACCAATACTTTGATGGAAGCCAACTCCAGTTCTCTCCTAAACATGTTCCCACTTGACTGTAAAGATAATGAGAACACATTCTGCAAACCAGGTCTTGTGCAGGTCCTTGATAAATCCTTAAATGCCTTAGATAACAAATCAACATAAAAAGTAAATAAAATTAGTCTGGATAATGTACACATACAAGTTCTTAAAGAATGAGGACAGGTTATTATTCCTAGAATTCACCTTTAACTACATTAAAATACATAATCTTGGAAATGCCTCCAATATCAATCAGTCTACAACAAGGATCTTTAAAGAGTCCTACCAAGAAGTTTGTAAAGTCAGTCCTAAGCATTGATATAAGTACAGTACAGGCTTCATTAAGTCCATGATAAAAAGGCAACACTGCAGAAGCAGAGAAGATTATCATCCCCTAACCCTTTCTGACTCATACAGTATAATATATTGTACCAAAAATGAGAAAAAGTCAACTTACTCTAAAAAGGGTAGGGAATATAAACACTTTAGACCAACCACTGAAGGACTACCAGTATTCATTAAGGCTACTACTATAACCAATAACTTTTCCCTCCGAAAGCCCATTTGATATAAGGGCCTCAGGGTAAGTCCTATGCCTTATGGTCTGCCAGTTTAAATACATATTCCTGTAGGACAGTGTAACTTATTTTTGTGGATTAACTTTACACACATTGTTACAGTACTTGTGCACCTAGTTCAATTAAGTTTACCTGGATTTCACTTTTTTTCCTCCATAAACCAATTAATTCTCATTGTTTTTGTCAAAATAATCCACTCCCTTCTGAATGAGCAAAAATTCCTGAAGTACTTCCCTACTTTCCACACTGAAGCACAGAGAAGCACAAAATACCTAGTGAATAGCAAATACTGTAATACTGTATGTGCAGGTCCACTACCCCTAAGAAAAATTCATATCACCTTACAAAACGTCCTTAATAGAACTTCCTATAACCCAAATGTTAAGTATCAAACTGAATATTCTTACTCCACACACCAGATACTGAACTGGTTAACAATACAGTCCCAAAGGAGTTACTTACATTGTGAGGCTGGGAGCTACCCTTGGTCACAAGCGAGCAGGTATGGTCGGCGCCACAAACAACCATCGGCTGAACAAGACAAATGGACCATCATACAGTTGAAATAACTCTTGTACCCCGAAATAAATAACGCCTTTATGAAACTGACATAGCAGGTACTGGGGGTGATTCTTTTAGTGATTCATCAATGAATTGTAGTAATGATGAGTTGGGAAACAAGCAGCCACAGTACATTTTATGATCTGGTTGGCAGGAATTGGAGGGCATCCCTGAAGATTGCATTAGCCACTTAGTCATTGGGAACGGATTCTGGTGAGAATTATGTTCCCGGTGTATTTGCGTTTAATGGTACAGTACCAACATTTACTGTACTTGATATTTGGCACTTAATGTAATACAGTAGATGCTAAAAAAAAATATGTACAGTATTGCAGTATATTAAATAAAAACCATTTTCCCATACCATGTTATAAATTGACACATTTCAAACTAATATTTTTCAGCCCTAAAGCACAATAATAAATAAATATATGGCTAATATTTGAGTCTTGACTGTTGCTAGTTTGGCTAACAATTTTGGTCTCATTTTGCTCAATATGTGATGCTTAATGAAATGTAATATACTGTAGTCGTTTTTTGTGGAAAGGCTAAAAAAAAAATTTTTTCAATATCCAAGTTTGAGAAGTTTTGTCAGCGAGGAAAGTGATCGACTGAAGATGGTATTGTCCCAGCCCCCCGAACTCTTGATCATTCTCCGCACCAGTCACGTTGTGACCATTGTGTAAACACGTGATTAAGGTTAGGTTAGGTTATGACTGGTAAGGTTATGATTTGGTTGTTAGCTATATCTTATTTATGTAAACGTGTTCAGGTATGAAACATCATCCAGGACAAAATCACCAAACTAATAATACAAAAATTGATGTAAAACTTTGTTATTTGTTAGAACACTAGAAAGAAGTGGTTAATTGTCTGGTCACCAAACATGGGGCTGAAGCCAATTTTGGCTTCTCGAAGCCACTTTTGTTTTGTCTTGGCTTTAGGTTTGGCTTCAAAAAACTTTAAGGCTTCAGCTTCAAAGCAACAGACCTGGTTTCGGAATATCTTCTTTACACAGACACACTGACAAATTGTGACATCACAGCTGACCTGATCTGACTTTTCTGTTCCTACATGACCTGACCTAAGAGAGCCCAGGTGTTTCCTACAGCCTCAATGATGTCACAGCTGATCCCTGCTAATGACCTGACCTGACCTGACCTGAACCTCATACAACTACAATGAATGGATAAAATTAATGATAAATAATGAATGACATAAATCACGTGACCGATCGCCCAAGCGGCTAACGAGCCAATCAGTGGTGAAGAGGATAAAAGTAAAAGGTAAAGTATAAATCAAAGAAAACAGAAAATTAACAAGATAAATTGTTGCTATAAGTAACATTTTTCAGTCTAAAAGGGGCCAAAACTTACTCCAATTACACTCAGCTGCAACTGAGAGTATCACATGTATTCCCATCAACATGCAAGGTACAGTACATACAGTACTGTACTGTACGGGCAGGGCTGCATCAAGACATCTAGGACCCTGGCCCCCCCTTAGCCCTCTGCTCTACTTTTTACAGGAAAAAGGAGGACATTGTTCATTTCAAGTAATGGCTATTCATTTGGCAAAATATTTTTATCATGAAATCAACTAATAAAGTATAATTATTAATTGTATTAAAACCATTTCTTGCTAATTTTCCTTTCAAGTTTCAAGTTGGATATACAGTAAAGGTAACTCGTGTTTTACGTGCGTCTGATTTAAGCGTTTTTGGAATAACTCGATTGTTCAATTAACACCAAAAGCTAATTTACACGCACCTATTTTTGAAATAACAAGGTCAAGACAGTTTAAATTTGCCATGTGTATTCACCTGGTCGCCTGGCAGTGGAGTCGCGTGTAATGCCTGGTGAGGTGCTGGTAAATTATTACTATAAAGTCAGTCATATCAACAATTTTAATATTATTATTATTAATAATAATTATTATAATAATGTAATAATAAAGATTATTACTACTAATGATGAAGATAATGATGATAATGAAGTATTCTGTACAACAACTGTGATGACGTCCAGCAAGCTTCCCGCATATCGCTTTCTCAGTTCACACCAGCACTACTTTTTTTCTCTGTGCGCTCATTTGCATTGTGTGTTTATCAGGTACAGTACCTTTTTATTGTTAAATGCTGTTTTGCCCATTGAGAATGTCTGGAAAACATCCATCTGCCTCCTCTGGGGCATCTAAAGCTAAAAAGGCAAGAAAAATAATCGCAATGGACGTGAAATTAGATGTGATCAAACGCCTTCAGAGAGGAGGGCGTGTGTGAGAGGTTGGCCGCGTGCTTGGTTTAAGTGAGAGCACTGTTCGTACCATTCGAGACAACGCTGAGAAGATAAAGAACAGTGCTCAATCAGGGGCATCTGAAAGTACAACAAAAACCTCTTATGCTCCGAGTTCTATAATGGAGCACATGGAAAGGATGCGGAGTATGTGGATTGAAGATCAAAATCAGCGCGACGTACCAGTCAGCATATTGCTAGCCCAGGCAAAAGTGCGTGCAATCCATGAAGAGCTACAGAAGGATGAAGAAGGCCCAGTGAAACCTTTCAGTGCTAGTTCTGGTTGGTTCGCTAACTTCAGGCGAAGATACGGGTATCACAATATCAAGATGAGTGGGGAGGCTGCATCTGCCGATGCTGTGGCTGCCGAGGAATTCATCAGAACTCTGAAGGGTATTATTGAGGAGGGAGGCTACTCTGCAAAGCAGATTTTCAATCCGGATGAAACTACTCTATTTTGGAAGAGAATGCCAGCACGAACGTATATCTCTCGCGAGGAAAAATCAGCACCACGTTTCAAGGCCGCTAAGGATCATTATACAGTACCTTATTGTTTGGAGGTAATGCTGAAAGTGACTGCAAATTAAAACCAGTAGTGGTGTACCACTCTGCAAACCCACGTGCTCTCAAGGGTTATTCTAAACATCTCTTACCAGTTCACTACTTTTCAAATAACAAGGGGTGGATTACTGGTAGTCTTTTCTGTGACTATGTTGTGTCAAAGCTGAAAGATGACTTACATGAATATTGTGAACGTGAAAATCTTTTTTTTTTAATATTAATGTTTGTGGATAACGCCCCCGGACATCCACCTTCAATTCAAGATCTTTGTGAAAACATTCAAGTTGTCTATCTTCCACCAAATACGACATCCCTCATTCAGCCTATGAATCAAGGAGTGATCAGTATATTTAAGGCTTATTATCTCAACAAAACATTTGATGCTGTAGTGAAGGCTACTGATGATGGTAAAATGGCTGTTAAAGAATTCTGGAAATCTTTTAACATTAGAGACTCTATAATGTTTGTTGGTGAGGCATGGGACAAAGTTAGTCATTCATGTATGAATGGAGTTTGTAAAAAATGTGTCCGCATCTTGTGCATGACTTGAGAGGTTTTAGTGTTGAAAGTGATCTGTTAAACCAGAGAAAACATTGAGAGTTTGGCAAAGAAAGTAGGTCTTGAAGAGGTGGAGTTAGATGACGTGCAAGGGTTAGACTCACATTAAGAAGAACTTTCGCTCCAAGATTTGCTTGACTTAGAAAAAGAGCGGGGAGATGAGGGAGTGGAGAAGAAAGAGGGGCCTGAGGTCGTTTGAACTCTAGCAGCAAAGCAGTTGACAGAGGCATTCACTTTAATTGAGCGTGGTTTGGCTATTATAGACGAAGACGATATAAATAATGATCGTAGCTCAAAAGTGAGTAGAAATGTGCATTCGGCTATGCAGTGCTACAAAGAAATCCTGCAAGAAAAGAAAATGAAAACCACCCAAAAGACATTGCTCTCATATTTCATGAAATCTGGCAGCAACGCATCTCAGCCATAGACATCTGGCATCTCCAGACCACAGCCTACCTCAACCACCGACTCGCTCGTACCCTCGCCTCCACCTCAGTAGCCTCCCCCCCTCAACTCTCCATTATGCCACCTTTGTCAAGCAAAAGTTGCCAGTCATCAATGTAAGTGTTATTTAAGATGTATTTACTCTTGTTTTTCCTTTATCAACTGTTTTTTCTTTATTAATGAGTAAGGTAAGAGAATATTTATTGTTCGTACCCTGTATGGTATATGATGGTTCCCCTAACCTGTACCATTTACCATTCTTATGGGAAGATTATGTTTAATTTACGCGTTTTTGAATTAAGCGTGATTTTCAAGAACGTAACCCCCACGTAAAACGAGAGGTGGGTGTATTTATTACCAGCAGTCATACCTCACTTTACGCGGTTAATGTAACCCACAGGGTACCGCGGAAAGTGAGAAACGCGTAAAGTGAATAACATAACATATGGGATTAAATGAAATAGAGACCAGCTGACCCCCAAACTCCACTTTTTCCAACACAATACCTATGTTCTAGTAAAAATAACATCTTAATTTTATGATGGTACATGCACACAATTAATACTTAAGAGAAATAGAGAAATACAGTCGCCAAGTTAATGTCCATTCAAATAATGGACTCAACTCCCTCCCCCTCTTCTCACACTACACTGCTGGCTCTTCCCTCTCTGAGAAATTTTTGGGGGAAAACCAGGTATAGTAATAAATAATACCTCAAACTAAAGTTAGGATAATATAATTGACATTGCTGGATTCCTTGTAAGACCAGGAATATTTTGAATATAAATGTCATATATTTTGCACAAAAGATAACATATTTACTCAGAGTGAACATTATATCTAAAAATTTTATGTCTAATGCAAAATATATGATGTTTATATTCAAAATGATCATCAAATTGTAAGAATTCCAGCAATGTAAATTATATTCTGGCCGGGTAATTTGTATGAATTTTATGAGCTAAAATAAAAATCTTCAGTTAATAAAAAAAAAATATATTCTTCACACGGTAACAGATGGTCGGTCGCCGGTCCCTCCCTCCCTCCCCCCACCAACGTCCCTACTAGATAAATGTGTGGGAATACCAGACTGTTTACCTTTTTAGTAATAAATAATAAATCAGACTAAAGTTAGGATAATATAATTGACATTGCTGGATTCCTTGTAAGACCAGGAATATTTTGAATATAAATATCATATATTTTGCACAAAAGATAACATATTTACTCAAGAGTAAACATTATATCTAAAATTTGTATGTCTAATGCAAAATCTATGATGTTTATATTCAAAATGATCATCAAATTGTAAGAATTCCAGCAATGTAAATTATATTCTGGCCGGATAATTTGTATGAATTTTATGAGTTAAATAAATAAATTATACTTCACCCGTGTAAAGGGGTACACCCACCGCGGAATGTGAGCATCCTGGGTTCTGGCAGGGCACCGCAGAAATGCGAAATGTGGGACCACGTAAAGTGAGGGTTGACTGTATATATATATATATATATATATATATATATATATATATATATATATATATATATATATATATATATATATATATATATATATATATATATATATATATATATATATATATATATATATATATATATATTATATAGGAAAGAAGAAAACACGAAGTTCCCAAGCGCTTTCGTGTAATTCACATCTTCAGGGGTGAGTACAGACTAGAGAGAGAAATACAAACCAAGGTGTATATATACAGAGGAGGGTGAGACCAGGTCCACAATGGTCAGGTATTAGGTAATGACCCTACTAATCTTTAAATAGCACACAACGGTTGGTGGTCAGGTCAGATGGTCAGGTGACCCGGCCTTCTCACCTGGTTACAAATCTTCTTAATTACAAAATTGTCCAGCTTGTACATGCCGTTACTCAAATTCATGTTGAATGCTTCGGTATGTTTAATAAGACTAGATTCTATGATGTTCCTACTATCAATTGAATTACATGGTAATATTGAGGAGGCATTATCCCAGTCAATGCAATGCTTGTTATCCCTCAAATGAACAAACAGAGCATTGGATTCCTGGCCTGTCCTAACACTGTATTTGTGTTGTTTAATTCTAGTTGCAAGATCTTTACCTGTCTGGCCTAAGTAAAACATATTACATTCCTTGCAAGGAACTTTATAAATGCAACCAATTGTGTTGTTGGGGGAGTTCTTGATTAACATTTGTTTAACAGTGCATGAGTTTTTAAATGCCACATTGACGTTCCAGGTTTTTAGTTGTGAAGGAATGTGTGAGAAATTTTTGTGAAATGGTAATATTAAGATATTCTTATGGTCATGGGTGGGCTTGGGATCAGTTCTATAAAAAGTTTTCTTAGTAATGTTTAGGCATTTGTCTATGAAAGATCTAGGGTATTTAAGGTTTGAGCCAATATCAATATATATATATATATATATATATATATATATATATATATATATATATATATATATATATATATATATATATATATATATATATATATATATATATATATATATATATATATATATATATATATATATATATATATATATATATATATATATCAATATATATATATATATATATATATATATATATATATATATATATATATTTAGTATTTTCCTATACAGTACAGTAATCAGACAGTAACAGTATAGTACTCTTACTATTCTTGGCTAATATGGAGGACTTTACAGCCGCTTCCTTACTAACTTTAAGGTGCTGAATCCAAATCTGATCTCAGATTTGCTCCATCACGTAACGTTTTTGCGCTATCGGTATTCCCTATTTTGATGGATTTCACCAAAAATTCCGTTTTCAGAGTTTTTTGCAGGTTCGTGTCTAAAAATTTTGGTGGTTAATTTATATAACATAGTTATTTTGAACTTGTAATAAATCTAACTCCTCTTTTTTATCATTTTCAGGTGAAAACTGATAACCTGGCAATGGCTTCAACATCCCAAAGACGGAATTGCTGCAATGACCCAGATATATTCTGCTACATCTGTGGAAGCTTTACTTTGAAAAGTCAAAGGCGCAACATCACCAGTTTTGAGAAGAGAGTGTACCTCGCTTACTTTAAAGTACCACTTGGAGGCCAGGACAAAAGTTGGGCTCCTCACAAAGTGTGCAAAACCTGCCTGGAAACTTTGCGATCCTGGTCTCAAAGAAAGAATGCTAGACTTCAGTTTGGCGTGCCTATGGTTTGGAGAGAACCAACGAATCATTCAGATAACTGCTACTTCTGCCTCATCAATGTTAAAGGTTTCAATAAGAAAAACAAACAATACCTGCAATACCCAAATATCCCATCAGCCATACGACCAGTTCCCCACAGTGAAGAAATACCTGTGCCAGAATTTACTGAGCTACCAGAGATTGAGGATATAGACGGAATTCACCTGTTTCTACTGATGAAGATGAAGAGACTGATCTTTTCAAGCCATCTGGTGAAGATTGTGAAAAGCCAACGTTGTTTACTCAGTCAGAATTGAATGATCTGGTCAGAGATCTAAATTTGCCAAAACAGTCTGCTGAATTGTTAGCTTCCAGGCTTCAAGAGAAACGACTCTTAAAACCTGGCACGAGTGTCTCCTTTTATCGCAACAGAGAAGAGCAACTGCGGAAGTACTTTCATTCATATGACCAGAGATCCACACTTCCTTGCAACAATGACTGAGGCACAGGCAAGAACTTGGAATGCTTTCTCTAATGTGGTGCGGAACTTCTTAGGGAACAAGAAAGCGGACAACTATCAAGAAATTGTGGAAGAGCTGCTCTTGAGTTTACAAGCACTTGGATGCAGAATGAGTATCAAGGTTCACTACTTACACAGTCACTTGGACGAGTTTCCAGAAAATCTGGGAGAAGTGAGCGAGGAGCAAGGGGAGTGCTTTCATCAAGACATTAAAGTAATGGAAGAACGTTACCAAGGTCGATGGGACTCGAACATGATGGCGGACTACTGCTGGAGTTTGATTAGAGACATTCCAGAAGCTGTACATAAGAGATCGGCCAAAAAGAGGAAGTTTATGTAACTGTAACTTGATCTTAATACTTGCACTATTTCTACCGTACATTAATTGTTTTTTTTTCACCCTTCAATGTTACATTTAAATATTATATGTGCATTAACTTTCCAATTTTATATTAACAATTTTTGGTTATAGAAAAATACAAATTATAATGCTGAAAAAATTTATGTATACATGTTTAAACCATCAATTTTGATCCAAAAGTTTACGTTCCCCAGCAAAAGTGCAATATGGTATATCGCAAAAACCTGATGTGATAGACAAAAACCAAAGTCATATTTGGATTCTGCACCCCAAATTTACTTAAAATCCGTTTAAAAACCTTGTGCCAGAAAAATTTTGTTGACCGGTGTTATGCTAGATTAGGTTAGGTTAGATAATATTAGGTTAGGTTAACTTGAACTATATAAACACTTTTTAACACATTTGCCATAACTATGATACCGTAAGTGTCCACTATAAAACAGTGAAATTGCGGCATTTTTAAATTCGTTCTCTATGAAAAATCAGCAGTTGTGAAGTCGTAAATAATTACCAGTTGTATGTATTGTAGGTTAGGTTATTTTTTTTTTTTTTGTGTTTTGGTGTTTTATTCAAATCTGACCTCCATTTTTGTGCAAATAAGTAGCTTCTGTTACAAATGAAACTGTTCATTTTTTTGGCAAAAAATTTGCACAAGAAATGAAGGTCAGATTTTATTAAAAAAACAAAAACACCTATTATCGTATCATAGCTCGACGACAGCCAATGGACAACTATTTGCCATACGTCCTAGCCCAGTTTTTGGAGCTTACCTGCTACTGTGGTGGAGGACTAAATGATTTCCACACTTAGGACACAGTCATGATGCTGGAAGGACACCGTGAACTTGTAATATTTTTATTGCTTCACTGTCGTTCTCATAAACTCGCTGAATAACATTTAGGTATGGGAGAGAACACATCACATGCCATCACGAAAGCCTTAAAAATTTGAAAGTGTGCAGTGGAAAGCTGTTTCAAAATAATTGGCTAGCCAAGTCACATGACACGATACTTGAAAGTCCCTGGTTGTTATGTTGCGAAGAGGAGGAGGAAAGGAGACAAGTGACTCTGGCAACATGGTGGATACAGAACTATACGCATAAAAATTTGTGAAATACTCCGTTAATATTGATTTGCACAAGAAATTATATGAAGTCGGATGTTTCTTTTTTTCTAGTCTTGTGTCTGTAATATATAAAAATTGGAAACCTGCAGAAAACCAATGGACAAATATTCTTGCATACCTCAACTAGATATATTAAGAGACTTTTTGATAGGAACAAAAGTTGTTCCACTCATTGAGGACAGCTTGTAATTTTTACTTTTGGTTAATATATAGGACTAACCCATAAGCGAGCTATTTTTATTACTGTTTATTTTCTTACAATATTTTCATCAGCGAGTTCTGATATGATAATCATTTATTGTGGAAATTGTTCGTTTCATAGGTAATTAGGCACCTAGGCGTGCACTAGTATATATTGCGGTTGGTAATGAGGCCGCGCTTAGCTGAGGCGCTTTTACCGCGCCCGGGTCAGTTTGTTTTTCAACATGTCATGTGAAGGATGTCACCAATCTTACAAGGTCTAATTTGTGAATTTAGGGGTAAAGACAACGAGACCCTTCAATTATTTAAAGATCATGGCATTGTTCCTTTACAAAAAGACTGTCTATTTTCTCACATTATTTTCATCAATGAGTTGTGATATGATAATCATTTATTGTGGAACCCGCCAACACAGTAAATCCCTCAGCCGCCCGGGGTGCATAGCGTCGATGCGGCTGTATCATCTCATGTACAGAAAATGCCTCAAATTTCACCATGCCATAGCAAGTTTTTTGTTTTAATATAGCAGGGGGCAGAGCCCACCAGTAAGGTAGTTAGGTAAGGTTAGGTGACTTAGGTCTGTTCTTCATACCCACAAATGTTAAGTAACGTTTATTTTTTAAATATCAAATTTTTTGCATATTTCCACAAACAACAACAGTGTCCACTATAATATAACAGTGAAAATCAGGTGTTTTCATATTTGTTTTTTCAATCAATTTTGCTCATTGGTTAGTCCTATATAATACCTTACTTTTATACTTTTATCCTCTTCACCACTAATCGACTCGTTAGCCGCTTGGGCGATTGGTCTCGTCTCTGTTACACAATGTTGGCAAGTATTGGGCATGCACTGGCTCCTGAATGTATCTGAACCTGCTCCAGTATTGGTCAAGTATGGTCTTGAAAGAGCTCACACTCGGTGCCATCACAACACTCTCTGGCAGATTGTTCCAAGAGTTCACAACTCTCACTCTGAAAAAGTAACCCCTCACATTTTCAGGACTTGTGGCTTCTTCAACCTTGAGCTGTAGCCCCTCGTGGGGCGAGCGTCCACCAGTTCCAGGTAAGGACACTCGACTGAGTAGTGCCCTTTGAGATGTTTATACACCTCAATTAGGTCGCCCCTTGCCCGTCTGTTGTATAAACTGTGCATCATCTCAGAATGGGGAGGTAGAAACTTGGTTAAATTCAATAGTAATAAAACTCAGTATTTACCAATTACACTTTCCAAATTAGATGATCTCCCACCAATCACATTTCAGGAGGCTATCATTCTGCCAAATTCTAAAATAGACATGCTAGGCCTCACTATTTCCCCTAATATGTCATGGAAGCCACACTCCACAACATTGCTGAAGCTGCCTCCCAAAAGCTGGGAATGCTGTACAGATGCTGTAGCTACTTCTCTCCTCAGCAGTTGCTTCAAGTATATAAGGGATTCATTTGTCCTAACTTGGAGTACTGCTCTCATATCTGGGGTGGCTCTTCTTCTGTCCAACTGTTAGATAGGGTGGAATCAAAGGCATTTCGTCTTATTAACTCTTTTCCTTTAGTTGATAATTAATCTCTCTTCCCTTTCTCTTCGCCACAATGTTGCTTCACTCTCTCTCTTTTACAGGTACTTTAACGGGCAATGTTCAGTGGGTTTGGCATCCTGTATACCGCCGGCTCATAACACACGTCTTGCCCGCGGTGCCCACCATTTCTGTGGATGTCAGTCACACTAGAATAACCCAGTATAGTACTTCCTTCTTTCCTACACAACCAAACTGCGGAATGCTCTGCCTTCTTCTGTGTTTCCACACTCATACTATGTCTCACTTCAAAAAGCTGGTTTTCCGGCATCTTTGTGGTGTAGATTAATATAACCTTTTCATTTTCTATTTTCAATTTCCTTTTATTCTTATTTTTTCGCCCCCTAGGCCCCGATGTGGGTTGATGACCTGCACCCGGGTGGGCTATTCCCCATATATATAAATAAATAAAAAAAACAAAAACAAAAACAAAAAAACAATGCAGGCTCTTAATCTCTCAGGGTAACTGAGGTGCCGAAGTGCTGGCACCAAACTAATCTAACCTAACCTATCCTAATGTAACCTAACCGATTCCCCGGATGACTGAAACTAAAATGATACCGAAACAGTAGTGGATCAAAAGGAAAAAATAATGGATAAAAGGAAAAAATGACTCATGAAAGGAAACTAAAAAAGGTGAATTTATAATTTCACTGTTATTAATATGTATTTCATAATGTTTAAACAATTCTAAGACATTTTTCTTCTATAATATTTCCACCGGAAATTAAGGAATGGGTTACCTGAGTGGGTAGTGAATGTGGAGACGGTGGAAGAGTTTGAAGCAAAATTACATTAATACTGGAAAAATCAAGAACAAGTATATAATTATAGGGCACAAATATCTGCCACACGCAGCCACCGTCTGAGTAGAGACAAGGCTATTAAGCCGGAGTCACAGGCGTGAGCTTCTTCCAGAAGATCATCTATGAGTATCTTTGAGTATTACCTTTGCTCCGTCACAAGTGTCACCATGTCTTGTTTACATCTGGTGGAGGAGGTCTGACACCCGCTCACGCATCGTTCCAGACCTCCGTGTTCGCTTTTTAAGCGTCTACAGCGCATGTGCGGAGTGTGAATTGGGAGTTTCTTATTGGCTATAGCGATAGGAGTATATTTATTGGGCAAAATTTTTTTGTTTTAACCAATGAACAATGAGTGGGTGAGTCGGGAGCAGAGATTTGAGTTGGAAGAGCTGTGCCAACATTGTGAGAATGATTATTTTGTGCCAATTGCAAAGTTACACCAGAAAAATAGTGAAGCAATTTCTATTTTTTTTTTTTTATAAAACACAGTGTATTACCGAATATAGTTCTTTGTCCACAGTGTAATAACCAGTGTACACTGTGTGAAGAACAACATATTTGGCGGAGTCACAATAGTTTTACAGATTACGGTAAGATGTGGGGAATGAAGAATGGGGGTTAGGTTAGTTTTGTTGGTTGGTTAGTATTTTATTTATTTGAAAAAGAAAGAAATGGAAATCAAATTCGATCGAAACTCATCAAAACCATAGGAAAAACCTATTTTTAATATAAAAATAAAGACTGGTGTGATACTATAAATTGACCCCAAAAAATTACCCCAAATATACATATGACACATAATTCTGAGAAAATGTCATAAATGGTGCGTTAAATTGTTGATACCTCACCTGTAATTCTGTGGGCTGTCTGAGGGCGTAGTGGTGTGGATGGGCGTCTTCCTCACTGTCTTCATCACTCAGTGTCAAGTTCCCATAGTCCTCTGACATCTTGCCTGCCTTCACGCCTTCACCGGTAACTAGATGATCCAACTCAGGTAGAAATAAAGACTGTCATGAGTATTAACTGAACTATTAGAGATCAGTTTACACCTGTCTATGCTGTGAATGATAATTAATCCAAACAATTCCGTCATAAATAACAGTAGACAGAAGCGCATCGTCAGCGGGAGCCAAACCCTCTCACACGCTCCCTGGGACGACGTGAACACCATTAAGGACGTACACACATCAGGGAGACAAGGTACTACAAGTTTGGACAATAGAATATTATTATTAAACTTCCAAATACAACTCTTTTAATTCTTATATGTATTTTTTAACAGAGGAACGTAATATAATAAAATTTGTTATTCGTCTACTGAAGCCACATAACGCGTAGAATCTTCAACATAAGGGCCACATTCCTGAACGAAAAATATTGAGAGTACAATGACAGATATGACAGTCACACTCTTCACTCGTGAACATAAGAACATAAGAAAATAAGGAGTCTGCAATAGGCCGGTTGGCCTGTGCATGGCAGCTCCTGTCGAGAGTTACTACCACTCTCTATCATCCATGAATCTATCTAGCCTCCTTTTGAAACTTTCCAGAGTTCCAGCACTTACTACAAAGTTGCTAAGCTTGTTCCACTCGTCCACCACCCTATTTGTGAACCAGTTCCTCCCTATCTCCCCCTAAACCTAAACTTATCTAACTTAAATCCGTTGCTACGAGTCCTTTCCTGCTCGGATATTATAAAAACTATATCAATATCGCCTTTATTGATTCCTTTCACCCACTTAAATATTTCTGTCATATTGTAGTGGATTTCTCCCCTACAAACGCTTGTAGGTATTCGTGATATAATGTTGTCTAGCACTCAGGATGGATGGAAACTCTAAGGTGGTTTTCTCGTATAATATAAGTTATATGCTAGACAGTCTGGTGCTGGAGGTGCCGTGTGGTGAGGAGCTGCTCAGTAGAGACGTTCGGTGAGTAGCGTGTTGAAGGAGGTAGATGTGCAGGAGCTTCGTTAAAGAAGATGTTGCCTGTTGCTGGCCTCCTGGTTGAATGAATGCTGACAGCGTGGAGCTTGCTGGAGGAGGTGTTGCTTGTTCAGGAAGATGGGCAGAATGAGAAAGCTGGTTGGTGAGGAAGCTCAGAGAAGGACAGCTGGTGGGTCGCCATGCTCGCTGGCGGGAGCAAGGACCGCCAGGCAAGCGAGGAGAAGCGAGGGCTGCCAGGCAGCGGCGGAGGAGGAGGTGTTGCTTGTTCAAGAAGATGGTCAGAATCAATCTCACTGGAGAGACAGAGCTTATATACCCAGCAGCCGTGAGTCATCTATGAGTCATGTTGGGAAAACCAGAGAAAGTCGCCGGTCTTTTGGTTCCGTTGCTAGGTTACCGTACCATCTGGTGTCGCCGCTCGCTTGGTTGCTAAGGAAAGCGTCGCAGGTGGGATGCAGCTACGCAGTTTGTAGGGGAGACGTCCACTACACGCTGTTTGTCACTGCGTAGCCGACCCCGGGAATTCCCCAATGTATGCCTCGTGGTCTGGGTCAACCAGCACCGCCATACTTCACGGAGGTCAACTACTAAGCCACGCCTACCCCCCGCTATTTAAGACCTGACCTCGTGGTGATCTCTCTCTTTCTACCTACACCAACCAGCCAGCAACACCTCCTCCTCCTCCTCCGCCTGCCTGGCGGCCCTCGCTCCCGCCGGCGAGCATGGCGACCCACAAGCTGTCCTCCTCTGAGCATCCTCACCAACCAGTTCTCTCTACCCAACGCTTGTAACCATGCTGCCTTCCCAGCACCAAGCTGCATTGTACATCCAATACAACATGTATACAGAGAGCACATTGTGAGTTTCCTTTCTCCATCCCATCCTGAGTGAGAACCAAATATCTCATACCCCACAATATCTCCCCGCACTCTTCGTCTTTCTAGGGAATGCAGGTTTAATTTATTTAACCTATCTTGATATGGAAGGTTTCTAAGTCCCGGAATCATTTTCGTCATTCTTCGCTGCATCGACTCCAGTGAATTGATATCCATTCTATAATAAGGGCACCAGAACTGCTGAACCGCATAATCGAGGTGCGGCCTGACTAGCGCAAGATATAGTTGCAATAAGACCTCTGCACTCTTGTTATTTACACTTCTAGATATAAAACCTAATACTCTGTTTGCCTTATTTCGAGCATCGCACTGTTTTCTAGGCCGTAGGTCCGGGCTTACAAGTACCCCTAAGTCTCTTTCACAAGTCGACCTCTCTAGGTTGATGTTGTTAAGGCTGTATACCAGTGGTTCTTAACCTAGGGGGCGTCAGTAATTTCCAGGGGGGGGGGGCGCAAGCCCTAGAGAAAAAGTAGGAATTATTCTAATTATAATTATAGTTTTTATTCTCTTAACAAGAGCGTGGGCTAATATTGAGAAGTTTATGAAGAAATGCAAAAGTATCTCCTTATAACTTTAGTTTTCTATAGGCTACTTTTTTTACTTAGGGCTTGTAGTGGATTTCTCCCCTACAAACGCTGTTTGTCGCTGAGTAACCGACCCCACGAATTCCCGTGTATGCCTCGTGGTCTAGGTCAACCAGCGCCGCCTTACATGACGGAGGTCAACTACTAAGCCACGCCTACCTCCGCTATTTAAGACCTGACCTCGTCGTGACCACTCTCTCTTCTTCTAGCTACAGCCGCAGCAACCAACACCACCTCCTCCTCCGCCTGCCTGGCGGCCCTCGCTCCCGCCGGCGAGCATGGCGACCCACAAGCTGTCCTCCTCTGAGCACCCTCACCAACCAGCTCTCTCTACATCACGCTTGTAACCACGCTGCCACTTCCCAGCACCAAGCTGCATTGTACATCCAATACAACATGTATACAGAGAGCACATTGTGAGTTTCCTTTCTCCATCCCATCCTGAATGAGAACCCCAAACAACTTGTTCCCCACAAATGGTGACCCCGGAGATTCGCACTCACACAGGATGGAGGAAAAACAGATCACATTCCCAGTCTTCAAGCAACATGGAATACTGGCTTATCCACCCAGAAGCAGCTCTCATCGGCTCTACAGCTACTGTCTCTACACCGCAGGTTAGACACCCTAGAGCAGCTCTGCGACTCTAAGCAGACAGCCGCTCCTCTTCCTGCCCCAAGCACCACGTCCTACCGACCCCAACACACCCGTCCTGCCTCAGACGCCATCCCGGCCCAGCAGTACCCCCTGTCCCTGCTCCTGACGCGGACCCACACACCCCTCTTGTCTCCCTCAGGTACTCCTTGCTACTGTCTTGCACCCTGCTGCTGTCATGGACCCAGCTGCTGTCATGGACCCAGCTGCTGTCACGAGCCCTCATCCGCTTCTGCTGACGCAGCCCCTGCTCCTGACCCAGGCCCATACACCCCAGCAGACGCATCTGACGACTCTGTACCTGCCGTGAGGGAAGCACAACATTCATCGCCTCCACACACCCTCTTTCTCCCTCTCTTCTCCAACAGATCTTGTGTGTCTAGACAGTTGCCTCCACTAGCGGCCGGCTCATCCATGCCCTCGCCGTTCTGCCTCACATGTGCCATGCAACACTGCAAACAACAAGTCTCCTACACCGCCTGGAGGGAAGGAGGAGGGAGTATTGCAGTGGATTTCTCCCCTACAAACGCTGTTTGTCGCTGAGTAGCCGACCCCACGAATTCCCCAGTGTATGCCTCGTGGTCTAGGTCAATCAGCGCCGCCTTACATGACCGAGGTCAACTACTAAGCCACGCCTACCTATTTAAGACCTGACCTCGTCGTGACCACACTCTCTTCTTCTAGCTACAGCCGCAGCAACCAACACCACCTCCTCCGCCGCTGCCTGGCGGTCCTCGCTCCCGCCAGCGAGCATGGCGACCCACAAGCTGTCCTTCTCTGAGCACCCTCACCATCCAGCTCTCTCTACATCACGCTTGTAACCACGCTGCCACTTCCCAGCACCAAGCTGCATTGTACATCCAATACAACGTGTATACAGAGAGCACGGTGTGAGTTTCCTTTCTCCATCTCATCCTGAGTGTGAACCCAAACAACCCGTACCCCACAGGCTTACCATTTTCTGTACTTATTGGCCCCCCTCCCTATCCCTCGAAACCCATGGGGGAGGGGGGTTTAACTCATCCTGGACCTGTATACTGCTCGTTGGTGACTGGTGAGCCCCGTTCTCTCTCAGTCTTCTGCACCCGTCCGTGGTAATAATTCCTCTTCTATAACATTTACTCAGTTAAGGCTGTTGAGGTATGTTTTATCCCAGTTGTTATATTTACCTAAAAATAGTAAGCAGCCATAAGTTTATTGGTGAATTGTAAACAAGCATGTGTTGCTCTGTTGGTTATTCGCAAGTTTTGAATTCCGTTTGTATTTTATCAGAAGTTGGTGGTGCTTAAAATCATGTGGTGGTAACAGGTGGTTATGGTAAAGTTGTATTTATGATGATATTGATTTGTTTCTTAATAATCATGTGTTTATGATCATGATGTGTTTACTATAATGTTGTGGTGTTTGTTAATATTTACTTAATAATTATGTGGTGGTGTTTATGATCATGTAGTGGTGCTTATGATCATGTTGTGATCATTGATGTTTGTTAATGATCATGTGGTGTTTATGATCATGTGATGTTTGTTAATGATATGGTGGTGTTTATGATCATGTATGATTGTAGTCACTTGTAGTGTTTACGAACTTTACGATCATATGTTTGTTATTGATCATGTGGTTGTGATTATCATGATGTTGTGGTGTTCATGAGCACGTGGTGATGTTTATCTTACCTTACACGTGCCTTATGTTTTGTTCATAGATGCAAGGGGAACGTGGAGGGAAGGACCAATTCCTAGAGGGGGCGTGGTAGTAAAAAGGTTAAGAACCACTGCTGTATACATTGACAGTATTTGTTCTTCCAATATTAAGTACGCTGCACTGGCTGGTGTTGAATTTCATTTGCCATTTTCCTGACCACTCCTGCAGTTTATTTAAATCCTCCTGTAGGGCATTAGCATCCTGCCCTGAATTAATCTGCCGCCCTATTTTAGTGTCATCCGCAAACTTGCTTATGTCACTGCTGATCCCAGTATCGAGATTGTGTATGTAGATTATGAACAAGAGTGGGCCCAGTACTGACCCCTGGGGAACCCCACTGGTTACACAGCCCCATTCAGATTTAACACCATCTTCGCTTACACTATGTGTTCTATCGGTGAGCCATGATTTTATCCAATTTAAAACTTTCCCCTCGATACCATAGCGTTGCTCATAAACATTATAGATGTAACCACCAGTGATATAAATAATTTTGTCAAACCCTTAATTACGTATTTTATCTGTGAAAAAATCCTATTTGGCATAACGTAAAATTAACTGTGAATATCCTCAGATTGTTGTGTAACACCTTGTACACAGTGTGATGAAACAGGTCGTCAGAACCTAACTAGGCTTTATACATCTTACTGTCCTACAGCAATACAATAGGATCTGAAACAAAAGGCTATAACAAAATGAGCTTATAAAATAATGAAACATAGAAGGGACACTCAGGCGTATCATATGTCCCAACGGGACGAAGAAACGGCATTAATTGAGACAATGTGAAAAGGTCCTAGGTGTGTACGTTGACAATGAGCTGAAGTTCTTGCCATTGCGAGAAGGTGAAACAGGCAACTAAATTATTAGGTCCGTCCCTCGTAACGATCTTCAAGAGTGAAGTGCTTCCCAGTCTGGAATACTGTCACCCCGTCTGGTCCCCGAGATATGCCAGGGACTGTTAGTTGATTGAAAATGTCCAAACGAGGGCCACCAGACTGGTGCCTGCACTGAGGCATCTTAGCTACCCTGAAAGATTAGAGCGCCTGAAATTGCCGAGCATATACTACAGACAGGCAAGGGGAACCTAATTGAGGTGCATAAGCATCTCAAGGGGCGCTACTCAGTCGAGTGTCCTTACTTGGAGCTGGCGGTCGCTCGCCCCACAAGGGGTTACAGCTCAAGATTGAAGAAGCCGCAAGTCCAGAAAACTGTGAGGGCAAACTTTTTCGGGGTGAGGGTTGTAAACTCTTGGAACAATCTACCAGAAAGTGTTGTGACGGCACCGAGTGTGAGCTCTTTCAAGACAAGACTGGACTAACACTGGAGCGGGTTCAGGTACATTCAGGAGCCGGTGCATGCCCAGTACTTGCCAACAGTGCGTAACATAGACGTGACCGATCGCCCAAGCGGCTAACGAGCCGATCTTTTGGTGAAGAGGATAAAAGAAAAGGAAAAATAATCAGAGGCGTGACCGATCACCCAAGCGGCAAACGAGCCGATCAGTGGTGAAGAGGATAAAAGAAAAAAAGAAAAGAAGTGACCAATCGCCCAAGCGGCTAACGAGCCGATCAGTGTTGAAGAGGATAAAAGTAAAACAAATAAAACGTACAGTCTGCAACCCCCCTCCCCAACAGCGACAGCTGTCACGCACCACGTGTCCCACAGGTGTAAGTACGTAAAAGGAAGATGAGAGTTTTTGATAAGACATGAGGCATAGGGAATCAGGGGCTATAGAGACCTGAGAATAAAACCCATCAACCACCAGCTGCACACCCTGGCCAGATAGAAAGTTCAGAGCAAGAACTCCTTCAAATACTCCCACCAGGCACGGCAGGCAACAACAACAACAACCATACATGGTTCCCCAAAAAGTTACCAAATCTCAAAAGGTCAATTACCACCCCCGATCTATACGGCCAGGCAATAGACAACATCCCTTGACTAGCATCCACCAATAGGGTCAGCGGAATACGAAATAAGGCCCTCAAAACACCCAGATATGGGATAGGGCAGGCTGCCTGTGGGGTACGGGATGTTGGTTCACACTCAGGATGGTATGGAGAAAGGAAACTCACAATGTGCTCTCTGTATACATATTGTATTGGATGTACAGTGCAGCTTGGTGCTGGGAAGTGGCAGCGTGGTTACAAGCGTGATGTAGAGAGAGCTGGTTGGTGAGGATGCTCAGAGGAGGACCAGCCTGTGGGTCGCCATGCTCGCCGGCGGGAGCGAGGGCCGCCAGGCAGGAGGAGGAGGAAGAGGTGTTGCTTGCTGGTTGGTGTAGGTAGAAAAGAGCTAGGTCACCACGAGGTCAGGTCTTATATGGAGGGGGTAGGCGTGACTTAATAGTTGACCTCAGTCATGTAAGGCGGCGCTGGTTGCTGACCTAGACCACGAGGCATACACTGGGGAATTCGCGGGGTCGGCTAGCCAGCGACAAACAGCGTTTGTAGGGGAGGAATCCACTACAATACTCCCCCCTTCCCTCCAGGCGGTGTATGAGACTTGCTGTCTGCAGGGTTGCATGGCACATGTGAGGCAGAACGGGCGGTGCATGCCACATGTTAGACATGACGGCGAGGGCGTATATAAGCCGGCCGCTAGTGGAGACCACCTTGTCTAGATACACGAGATCTGTGGGAGGAGAGAGGGAGAAGGAGGGTTGTGGACTCGATGAATTTTTTTGCTTCCCTCGCGGCAGGTACAGAGTCCTCAGATGCGCCTGCTGGGGTGTGTGGGTCTGGGTCAGGAGCAGGGGCTGTGTCAGGAAGAGGGTCTATGACAGCAGCAGGGTGCGGGACAGTAGAAGGGAGTACCTGAGGGAAAAAAAGGGTGTGTGGGGCCGCACCCAAGTGCATGGGCCGCGTCGGGTGCAGGGGCTGCCAGGCAGGAGCGGAGGAGGGTCCAGGACAGTGGCAGGGAGTTCTGCTGGGCCGGGGGCGGCGTCTGAGGCAGGACGGGTGTGTTGGGGTCGGTAGGACGTGGTGCTTGGGGCAGGAAGAGGAGCTGGTGTCTGCTTAGAGAAGCAGTGCTGCTCTAGGGTGTCTAACCTGCGGTGTAGAAACAGTAGTTGTAGAGCCGATGAGAGCTGCCTCTGTGTGGATAAGCCAGTCTTCCATGTTGCTTGAAGACTGGGAGAGTGATCGGTTTCTCCTCCATCCTGTGTGAGTGCGAGTCTCCGGGGGTCACCATTTGAGGGGTACGTGATAATGGTTCACACTCAGGATGGGATGGAGAAAGGAAACTCACAATGTGCTCTCTGTATACATATTGTATTGGATGTACAGTGCAGCTTGGTGCTGGGAAGTGGCAGCGTGGTTACAAGCGTGATGTAGAGAGAGCTGGTTGGTGAGGATGCTCAGAGGAGGACCAGCTTGTGGGTCGCCATGCTCGCCGGCGGGAGCGAGGGCCGCCAGGCAGGAGGAGGAGGTGTTGCTTGATGGTTGGTGTAGGTAGAAAAGAGCTAGGTCACCACGAGGTCAGGTCTTATATAGCGGGAGTAGGCGTGGCTTAATAGTTGACCTCAGTCATGTAAGGCGGCGCTGGTTGCTGACCTAGACCACGAGGCATACACTGGGGAATTCGCGGGGTCGGCTAGCCAGCGACAAACAGCGTTTGTAGGAGAGGAATCCACTACATGCTTAGTGCCTGTACCGACACACGTAACTAACCCATGACACAATCCTAATACACTATTAGCTTAGCTAACAAGGAGGGCCACCAGACTGGTGCCTGCACTTCGGTACCTCAACTACCCTGAGAGATTGGAGCGCCTGAACTTGCCTAGCTTATACTACAGACAGGCAAGGGGCGACCTAATTGAGGTGTATAAGCATCTCAATTCTCAAGGGGCACTACTTAGTCGAGTGTCCTTACTTGGAGCTGGCGGACGCTCGCCCCACAAGGAGTCACAGCTCAAGATTGAAAAAGCCGCAGGTCCAGAAAACTGCGAGGGCAAACTTTTGCGGGGCGAGAGTTGTGAACTCTTGGAACAATCTACCAGAAAGTGTTGTGACGGCACCGAGTGTGAGCTCTTTCAAGACCAGACTTGACCAACACCGGAGCAGGTTCAGGTACATTCAGGAGCCGGTGCATACCCAGTACTTGCCAACAGTGTGTAACAGAGACGTGACCGATCGCCCAAGTGGCTAACGAGCCGATCAGTGATGAAGAGGATAAAAGTAAAAGTAGTGTGGTTATCTATGCGAGGCAAGACCTAAGAGCCAGCCAGGTGAGGGTACAGGGAGAGGATGTTTTTGAAGAATCAAAGTGGTGTAAAATTAAATTAAAAGGGGAGAGACTTACTTATTGCCGGGTGTATCTACAGATTCCCGAACTGTAGCATACTAAATCAAAGGAACTTAACCCTAGCCACCTCCTTGTCATCGGGAACGTTAACTATGGCGACATCGACTGTAGAAATGAGACCACGCCAAATGACTTAAATAACCCCGCTACTCTTTTTGTAGAAATAGATAATTCTCTGCTCCAACAGTAACAGCTTTCTGACTATTCTTTTTGGTTACACCGACTTGCTACGGACCACTGTCTGTACAGTATATTTGCGCTGTCTAGGCAAACCCTAAACCAAGGTGACGGTGACAATGAATTTACGGAAAAAAATATACCAATGAACTTTTATGGGGATTAGATACTCAGAAATGTCTAAATCTGAATTCTTGAACTGAATCAGCTCTTATTAAGTCAACAGTGTTCCTTTTCATCCTGCTCAAGTTACTTATTTACTTTTGAAATAATTATTATAAATACATTTAAACCAAAGTAATTTAATAAAATAATGCTCGTGTGAATTCAAATAATAGATTATAAGTATAAATTAGTTTATTTGCTTTATATAGATTTGTGTCAATCAAACTTTATACCGGATGTTACCAAAGCTTAACTATATACTTCTGTAGGTTTAATGTGGTGTTGTGTATTAACTTAACGTATAAATATGCAAAAATTGTCTAACTATTATTACTTTAACTGAGCACAACACTCAGCTGGTTCTTGTCAAGTACCCAATCTATTCATTCTTACCTTTTTTATTTGGTTTCCTTGTTATTATGACTTTCTAGAGTTTTACCTTCGCAGTGGATATTTTGCCGTGACCTGCTAAGTTCCTACTAGCGCTATTTTACCGTGAGTGTGCTCTGATTGGCTAAGTACTTTCTGTTTAATATGACGGGGGTTCCTTCCCCCCACCCCGGCTAAGAAGTTAGGTAGGTTTCTTTGGTTGGTTAGGTTAGGTTTGTCGCCTCTTTTTATAATAACAAATTTCCATGGACAACAGAAATATGGTTAGGTATTTTGGTAAATTTTTACTTTAGGGCATGAGTCCCTAGGGGTTCACCAAAATGTTTTTCTAGTGTATTTTAAACGAATCTGACCTTTATTTTTGGCGGAAATTACTGTACTTGTTTTTGCCCCACCCCGATCCCCCAACATTAATGGGGGAGAGCCTGGGAAATCGGGGTTTTTGGGTGGGGGAGAACACGAAAATGAGTCATCTAACCTAACGTACCTAACCTAACAACTTAACTTAACGTAACCTTACCTGACCCCTAGCCGTGGACCCCCGGTAGGCCTAGCTTAAACTAACCTAGCCTATCCTAACCAAATGTAGCCTAACCAAGGCTGTAGGAATTGGATAGCATGATAGTCTTTCTCGTAAAACTCTGCAATAAACTTAAAATAATCTTAGGAGCACAAATCACATCCAACCTCCACCATGGCCATTGTCAGACTGGTGATTTAAATTCAAATCCGTACCCAGCTGTTTCCTTTGAAAAAATTCAAATGTGATTGGTCGAAAAAAAATCTTGTGGTGAGATCGATACATCATTGGTCCCGATTGGATGACATGATGTAAACACACTCATAATTAACTCGGTTTCATGCAGATAACATCTCTTCACAGAGACGAAGACTGAAAAGTACGTAAACTCAATTAAATTAAATTTTGACGATATTTTCCATTTCTGCCTGGTATATGTGGGGTTCAAACCAGAATAGGGAGATCTAAATGTTTCAGTAGTTTATAACTTTGGGGCGTGCTATGTCCGAAAGTAAAATAAAACTGGTATGCTTACAGCTGCACAATGATCAACTCACGGCAAAATAAATGCCAAATGCCGCCAGTCACAGTCAAATATGATTCTCGCATTGTTCGCTGGTAATGGATGATTAGCCAATCAGAGCGCACTCACGGTAGAATAGCATTAGTAGGAACTTAGCCGTTCACGGCAAAATGTCCACTGCCTTAATTCTTTCCCGCTGATTGCTGCACTTAACAATTTTGTTCTGGCTATAGTCAGATGATTTTATTCAGGTTAGGGAAACCTCTAGGGAAAACTTCTGAGAACACCAATACCATCGGAAGGAATTGTTCAATTTCGTTAATTTTTTTTCACATGTTCTTATCATTACAGTAAGTATTTTTGTTATTATTTTTGTTTCGGTCATCCGTTGAATCTTAGGACTTTAGGTTGGTTTAGATATAGTTCCTGAGTTCTGTGGCTAAGTTAGGTTAGGTTGGTTAAGTAAGATCAGAATCATTCAAAACAGAAGGATGACCGAAACGATAATTATACAGTATTTTCAGAGACGACAACACTACCACTGGAAGGAGTTATTTGATTTCGTTCATTTTTTCAACAAATGTTATCATTATCGTAATTATTTTAAAATAGGTGACATTTATTAGAGCCTGACCTAACCAACCATAAAAACCTACCTAACCTTATCTAACTTACTAGTAAAGGGACCTCTGCCCCCATTGCCGTATTAAACAGAAAGTAATTACACTATTTTAATGTCTGGTGTCAATGAAAGCAACTTTGTTCAGGCATCATGGTGTAGTTTTACATTTTTGTGGATGTGAGAGTACTGTCTGCTCGGACCGAGTGGGTCGGTTGTAAACAAACTGAACAAGTGCTGACTTGGCAGATTTTTCGAAGGAGTATTTTTGGTAATTAGTTAATTTCTTCATGCACATAGACATAATTTTTGTGTCATATGATTAGTTTTTCAGTGTTGTACCCCACAATTTCCCTCATCATTCATGTCCTGCCCACTACAGGTGATTTTTTATCATAGATGGGAAAAAAAAAAAAAAAAGATAAAGTCGAAAATTTTGCAGTGACTATATTTTGTGGTAGAGTCTATACAGGTATATGATATCTCAGACTGTCAAATCATGCGGTGGATCTTTATTTATGTAGGACTTCAGTGGTCGTTCGCATTTACAGTGCTAGAGAACATATTGTATTTTAAATGGGTGCTTTCTCAGTCATCCCTACTGCCATCTAAGGATTAATTCTTATTATATTTAGTAAAGGTGGAAATAGAAAAAAATAATAATATAGAGAGAATACTGCCAATAATCTGGAACAGTATTGCATGCTAACTAGGAACTCTTACGATATTTTTGCTAGCTATTAGCCCAAATTAGTTGTGTACCTTGACTACCTTCTCTAGAACATATCACCATGGAATGGTAATTATTGACGACTGACCCGACAGCTATTTTTCATAGAAAATGAATTTAAAAATGCTGCAATTTCACTGTTTTATAGAGGGCACTGTCCTAGTTTTGGCAGATGTTTTAAAAGGTGGTTATTTTTAAATAAGACCAGACCTTAGTTGATAAGAAAAAACAAGCAGCAGAAGCAGTCTTAGAAGACCTCAACAACCTAAGCAAAGAAACCTACCTAACCTTACCTAACTTCCTAGCCGTGAGGCTCCACCTTCCGGACTCCCTGGCATATTAAACAGAAAGAACTTACTATGGTGTGGTGTAATTTTATGTTTTTTGTGGATGTGAGAGCAGCCACCCGGACACTGTAGCTCATAAACATACACTGGCGACTGGCATCGTTTGGAGATGATTGGCTGTGTACCGCCGCATCACCGCCGAGAAAGAGAAAGTAATGTGCGCCTAGTCGCCTAAATATCTAGCAAAGGAAGCAATTTCCCCCTAAAATTATTATCACATCAGAACTCTGATGAAAATATAATCAGAATATAAACAGCAAAACAATAATGCATCAGCAAGTTAGACAATATTAACCCTTAGAACATAAGAGAAGCTCTGCTGCTAAGAGCCATATATTGCTGAAACATGTTATGTATTGCATTGTATTCCCCAGCCTCTCCCTGGGTAAGCCAGAGAGGCAATTGGGAACATGCACAGTATAAATGTGGGTGAGAGTCCTCTGAAAAGACTATTGTATGTTGCACATTCCTACCTCAGCATTTTCCTGTTTTCTATTTTGGCACTTAGCAGATTATGGTCTGGAGCTCCTCATATATGCTTCCCTACGTAATGAAATCGGCAAAAAGTGCCCGAGCAATACTATTGCTTACGTCACTTTAACCACGTTTTGTCACATCTGTGGAGAGGACTCCAAAATTCACTTGCCATGTCCACCATGTTCATGATATAGCTCAACATTGTTTCTATTTATAGAAAATTTCTCCTTAAGAATATTAAAATATAATATAACTAGCATTTTTGGTTAGGTTAGGTTAAATGGTAAGTTTGGTTTGGTTTGATAGTTGGTAGTGCTGTATCTGTTAATTAAAGACAAAAGAAATCATAAAATTTATATATCACACAAAGCAAATCATTTTCATGAGTCAAGAAAGTATCTATGTTTTATAATTGTGAAAATCCTGAAAAATTATGAGGATTTGCAGTTCTTGTAGTACAGTATTATTGTTGCAATTTTTATTATCCTGAACACTAATCTACATTAATACTTATAGCTAAGCATTTCTTTCCCTCCACGTGAATTGTAAACCTGTACAGTCTAAGTACACTTTATATACCCAGTACTGTATATAGGTGCATCACTCTTTAAAGCAGTGTTACCAAATTAGATACGTAGCAATACTTAATTGTTCCTGTGCACCCAGACCACCTACAGTATTTTCAACTATTCTGCAATAATATATATTTTTTAAACTTCTTCCTTACCTTGAGAAAACTGTAAATAAAATGCTGGAAGTTGAATTTTCATACTTTTATTTTTCCATACTTTGCTGGTAATTTTTCTTGAATTGTACTGTAAGAGACAAATCAGTTAATACCTTTTCTGCAGGCCCTCAAAGAAGCTCTTTTCTTGTGGACTTGGACAGTGAATTTAGCCTTGTTTGAACCCTAACTTTTCTCAAAACCTTTCACTGTACACTATAAAAACTAATATTTGTGGATATTTTTTACCCATAGAAATAGTTGTGTTTCCCTAAACAGGACTTTCACATTTATTATTAATTTTTTTTTTTTTTATATCTTTCAGTGACAGTTACAGATCATAATGGCCCAACAAGGCAAACAGCCACAAGGTCGGGAAGCACTCCTTAAGTCTTACAATAGAAGACTTAAAGATGATGTAAAGTCCATCCTTGATAATTTTATGGGTAAGTGTAAATAGTGTAGTTAAAGTATGTTACTTACCTTTATAAAGTATGTTATATTCTTCTTCAAAGCTGCTGATTTTTAAGATGACTATTTAGAAAGAAAATATTAATTTGGAATTTTCAATTTCATATTTGTGATCAGTTTTGTTAAATGGGGACATATTTACTCTCTTTGCTGTCACTCAGACTAGAGTATGAGGATCATTCAGCATTGACAAGGTGGTGGGAATCTTATTAGTCAAGCACTAAGGTGGCTAGGGAGGCTAACATTGGATCATTCATGTCATATCCAGAGGTTGCATTTGTGCCAAGACTCCTACTGGATTATTGAGAATGTTGATATGGCACCTTTTTTGTTTACCATGAATGTATCCATGTCTTTTCCATTGCCCATCACGACTACTGTGCTTGGTTTTCTTTAAATGGCTACAGCATAGCTGCTTTCAAGGGCAGATCCAGGGGGAGGTCCTGGGGGTTTGCCCCCCTTTTCACCAGAAAATTCCAATATCTTTTCTTTCATGCAGTATTGTATGGCTTTTTTATACAGTAAAAAGTATTTACTATTGACTTCACAATATCTCCTAATATCAAGTGCACATGGCTTCAAAATGACCTCAAAAAGCCCATGCTATTGGTCAATTTAAAAAAAAATTCTGGGTTGGCTCGCTGCGCTCGCCATGTTCCCTTACCCACAACTTCTTGACCCCCCTTTTGATATTCCTGGATCTTCCCCTGGCTTTGGTGGTCTACATCCATCCATGAAAGTAACATGTCTGGTCTAATATAGTTAAAGTTGGATTATGTTAATGAGGATGATAGCATTTGTCATCCTGCCTTCCCAGCAGACTCAGAAGATAGATCAGAGGCATAATCTGGTGTGACAAATGGCAAAGTCAATTCCATAAATGTAATTGTGTTCCATGGCAAGCTTACTTTTCCAAGAAAAGGTATAGCTTGTCCCCTTTTCTGTGAGTTGACCTTCATATAGCAGCCAGGATACAATTGTGGCTGCTATGTTGATGTTATATCTAGACAGCTCCTTTCCTCATAAAGGCTGTTTTCCTCTTAGGGCACTCACCATATTTAGATGGGTCCTAACATTCCATACAATGGCTGTAAGAGGTTCTGTATTCTGTTTGTCACAGAGTTATGTGTGGGAATGGATATACAGTTATGTGTTTTATTTTCTTACCATAGAGTTCAGGTACCTTCACACTGGTTACTCACCCAGGATATTATGGTGTATCACTATGTAGAAATTCACTCCACTACCTGACATTCTATGTGATTTATACTTGATAAATGATGAATTAATGAATTCCATTAATTTACAACATCCATCTAAGTTATTAATTATACTTTGTAATAACCAATCAGTCATTACCTTTAATAATACTGTAATAAGATAGGGATCACAGGTATGGGCAGATAATTGCACTTACATTTATTTGGCAGGGTTCCATACACTGATTTACAATTTGCATGGATAAATGGGTCACTCACAGTTATGCCATAATAAAAGTAATTTTGTAAAGAGGGAGTTTTCAACCTAGGAACCGTACATTTAATTACACTATTATGGATTGTATGGATTGGCTTAACAGAGCCTTAATTCCTCAAGTGTTACATTTACAGAGGGTACTTTACTGGGGAATATAACCACTTAGGTTTACTAGGCCAGCCTGGATTGCTCTTGTTACAAACAGGCCTTCACAAGTGATCTTCTTTTCATGGGGAATAATAAAACCTTGGGTTGGCACACACAGTCTCGGGTCATTGAAAGTCATCATAACGGTGTTGCGGCAGGATAACTATGTAAGGCTTGGGGTTGGCACACACACAATCTCTTTTCACTGACAATCCTGTAGATGGTGTCACGGTAAAGGACTTTGTGTAGCGCCCCGTTCCCTTTAAGGCAGGAGGTTTTAACTAACCCATGGTCTCTGGACCTATTGGCTAAAAATGTGGTTTTGGCGGCGTTAGACACAATGAACAATACAACACAGTCCCCCCCTCCCTCCCCTCATAGCTTGGCTCACATAACCACAAATGAAATAGTGATGATGGAGTTACAGCTCGCCCGGTGTCTTATCTCCAGTAAAACAAACATTGGAGTAGGGATGCGTGAGTAAGCCTAATGCAACCCATGACACGGGTTTGATTTACAATTACATTTTTTTTGTGATTTCTGACTTTTTTGAGATGACCTAACAGGCTGTGACTACTTAGTCAGGAGAATAATAGAATGGCAGGCTATATTTACAGAAGGGGACCTTTTTATGTAAGGAGAGTAGAGTGACTCCTAAATAGGGCTGCTCAGTCACTCAGACAGGACTTGGTTGCATTTCTGCCTAAATCTCGGAATATAAATGGACCTCGTATCTGTACTGTATTGCCTATATACCGATTATTAACTAGGACTCCTGGCTATCTCTATACTGTACAGTGATCCCTCAGTTAACGAGCGCCTCGGTTAACAAAATTTCGGTTAACGAATTACCTTCCATAAGATTCTTCACTTCGGTTAACGAGCAAACCCTCGGTTAACGATTTCCTTACGAATTTTTCCCAACATGTTTTCGCTTGCATTTGGCTGCCCACCAGCTGTAGTATTAGTCCACCAATACAGTAATCGGTTTTAGGGCTTAAATTCCTCACCATTTTAGTAAATATCAAGAAGGTTGTACTATTCAATAATTTTAAAAGTTTTATATTAAATTTTTTAGTAATTTTAACAATTATTGAACATAATTGAAGTACAGGAAACTAGTTTTTTGCGCACCAAACAGCCACTCAACACACCAAGCTTGGCGTCAGTTTGTTTATCGGTTCAGAAGAAGGAACATCTTGTTTGAGACTCTTCAACATAAACGCTTTTTTTCTGTGTTTCCAGTCAAATTATTGGTCATTTTGAAATATATTTTACATATTGACAATATATAGCACAGTGCAGTGTTGATTTAAAGAAAATAATCTTGAATTACACCAAGTGAACTAAAATTTTATGGGTGAAATGGCGGCATGGGGTGACTTCTCTTCCACCCCAATGCCTTCTCTTCTCCCTTCTCCTCCACCCCCATTCTAATTCCCATCATCATAAACCAGGAGTCTTCTGCATGCACACCTCAAAGTAAGTGTACTTTACTGCATTTCTTTTTTAGTTTGTATGTAATTTTTGGTGAGTTGGAACCAATTACCCAAAAACCCATTGAAACAATGGATTTCGGTTAACGAGCAACCTTCTGGAACGAATTGTGCTCGTTAACCGAGGGACCACTGTATATCCCAGTTGCTGCTCATCTTTCTAAGGCTATGATCATCATGAATAAGAGTGGGATGAGCTCAATGGTAACTGCATGTGATTAATGTACCAGTTGCAGTCATGAATTTTGGCTCTCACTTTTCTCATCTGGTGTTGAAGGTAGCTGTAACAAATGGGGAGGAGGGGTGTCATGGTGGACTGCTGATAGCTCAGTTGTAGGATTCTGCCTGAGTAGCATGCCCATTGTGCATTTTTTTAATCTCCCAATGTAATGTAGTTGTTAGGTCCCCTTGTTGGTCAGCCTTTGCTGCTGTATAAACATCTGTTATCCAATGTGCTTGACTGCAGAATGCCATAAAATTTGTTTCTATCAGCTACTTCACCGTGCCTTTCATTAAAAGATGTGATTGAAATCTTATTTATATTTGAGAGTGATTGAGTACTGGTCAATTATGACTCATTCATTATAAAAGTGACAGGCCATTGTAGCAACATCACCATTTTATGTGTTATATTTTAAATTACTGTATTACTGTTTCATGATATATTTCAATTTTTACTTAAAATATTCAACACCTAATACGAAGCTCCTTTGACCACTAACCCGGCCAGCAAAGCTCGCCATCAAACCGTTGTCCATTTCTCGCAACAGCCAAAATCCTGCGGTTTGCTGGGCCGTCTGGCCAGCAAAACGACCAACATGTTGGGAGGAAATTGCCCAGTGTGCCACTGCCTTAACCAATGCAAGTGTGGAAAATGGCTGTATGATAATGATATACAGTCAACCCTCGCTTTACGCGGTCCCACTTCACACGTTTCCACGTTTACGAGGTACCCTGCCGAACACGGAATGCTCACTTTCCGCGGTGTGTGTACCCTTTTACGCGGAGAGCGGCGCGAGCAGGGTGCGCACAAGGTCGCCCAGTCATCAAAACATTACCGAGTTCTTCACCCGCCACCCACCACAGCCGGCCCAAGTCAGTGATAGTGAGGATATGGACTTATATGGACTTTGAGGGGTTTGACAAAGAGGCCCTGCAAGCCTCTGTGGTGGATAGTGATACAATTGATACAAGTGATACAGGTGAGGGCCAATAATCTGCCCTCTGCCTCGGAACCAAGCCCCCATCCCCGTGTGCCCAGCCATCTTTTCTACTAATGTAAGTGTTAAAAAACCTAATATTATTGATATTTCTCTTAATTATTAATTGTGTGTGCATACCATCATAAAATTAAGAAATTTTTACTACAACATAGGTATTGTGTCTGAAAAAGTGGAGTATGGGGGTCGGCCCGGTCTCTATTTCAATTAATCCCATATGTTATGTTGTTCACTTTACGCGGGCCGCCGTGGGTTCAATTGACCGTGTAAAGTGAGGGTTCACTGTATATTGTATAGTAGACATGAGTGTTTTGAAATTATTGTGTCATTAGTTGAATGTTTAGCAAATTTTTCAGATAATTTTATTGGTAGTTTTATCATTAGTTATTTAGAACTATAGTAGATCGTCAGATTAATTCTGGAATGTGAAAAAAATAAAAAAATTTCAGAGATTGTGAAGCTCGGGGTAGTAGAAGAGGAGACACAGATCGGAAGAATGACTCAGGTGGAGGAAATAAATTTCCAGATTCAAGTACGATCTGCTAATATGGTAAGTGAACACATTATGTACAGTATGAGTGAATTTTAACTGTATGACTGGATTGAGTATGGTTTCTATGCCAGTCATACAATTTTAAGACCATACTATTTCTAACAATTTGAGTAGTGAGAATAATGTGGTCTCTTCATAAACTTCGAGTTACAGTACCAGAATTATTGTTCTCATTACATTTAGTCAGTGTCCATCTTTTAGAACCACTTACCTGCAAGTTTCCAAGAACATTTGCAGCCAATGTTCTGTTGTTCTTCTTGTAAATACTGCAATTACTTTAAGCCAATTTCCAGGTCAGAGCAGCAGAATCGTTGATGAAGCTGGTTGCAGATGTTAAGCAGTACCTCATCCTTAATGACTTCCCTTCTGTCAATGAAGCCATAACTCAAAACTCGCAGATTTTCAAAACAAGGAGTCAAGAAGCAGACCAGAAGCTGATGGCATTGCGGGATGACATGGCCTCAGACCTTTATGAATTAGAAGAAGAATTTTATTCCTCCATATATAAAGAAAAGTGAAATTATCAGTCAGTATATTAAAAGGTGAATTCTCTTCTGTATGATTTTGAATAAAAGTTGTTTAATTTTGTATAGGGCAATTTTTTTATTAAAGAACCATAAATAATTCCCATATACTAAACACTCTTTCAGTTAGGAACCTAGTATTTTGTGTACAACAAATGAAGCCTAATGTTACAGAAAGATGTGACATGGTCCACACAATTGATCACCCTAAATAAAGCACTGAAAGTGTCCATCACCTTGTTACAGACACAAATTTATTATTTGCAGCATGCTCTCCAACACATAGAGTGTAGCATTTCTTTGGGAACTGTTGATCGTGTCACTAATTATTGCTTTTATTTCACCAAGGGTGCATGGATTTGTAACATATACAGTACTATATAATCCAAATATCCCCACCAACTGGAATCTGGCAGCGAGGTGGCAATACAGTAAAATCTCGTTACACAAGAATTCGATGATACGAGGTTAAGGAATTTGGACCTTATTCGCTATACTATACGAACGATATTGTTTGATGATACGAGAAGCGAGTACAGTGACCACTTGGGTTAGTTATACTTCAGACTTTTTTCTGCGAAAAAGCCATAATTTTGAGAAACATAATAATGTACTCACTTTGTACTACACTAAAAGACTAAAATTTTTATCTCTTGCCCTTAGGACAATTATTTCTTTTACTTTTTCCACAATACCTGTATGTATTTAGGATGGTGTGTGGCTACAGTGCCATGATAAATCACTATTAAGCATTATTACATCAGTAAATGCTAATAATAACAGTAAATCCAGAGAAATATGGCAGGGAAGGAAAAGAGTTCCACGACTCATTAACTAGCAGTCACATGAGTCATTCCTCTTACCCGCACCAGTTGCCAGGCGTACGATCGAAATACGTTTGGGAGAAATACATATTTTGTAGTCTAATTTGAAAATGGTGACGGATCCAGTGATAAAGAAATTATATAAACCATGTATTTACCTTTGATAACATAATAAGAAACATTGTACTGTAACATTACTAGAGTGAATGAAATATTCCCACAAACACCAATTGACAACTGTTTGTTTCCCACCTCCCGGCCAACCAGCATCCACGGGCCTAAAATATTCTTTGCTCTGTTTACCCAGCCGAGTAGTCGTAACAAGCAGTGACGTAGATGCGCCAGTCCTAGCACCCCTGCTTTACCTGCCTACCGTCCTCCCCCCAGCCACCCTCTCCCTTGGCGCAGTGTTTGAATCTGCTATCCGAGTTTGTCTGCTGGTACTGAACCTCATTTATTAACTGTGATTGCTCTACTGTGTCCTGTGCTGCCTAAGCATTATGCTGCCATACAGTACTTTGGGACTTGCTTATTATTTTAAAGGCATCCCAAACCTAGTGTAGTGCTATAGTCATACCTCCTAAGCATTCAACAAGTTCAACCACCACACCAGTTTTTAAGCGTTCACATGTACCTATTTCTTTCTCAAAAAAGAAAGAGATAATTGATATGGATAAGTGAGGTGAACGGGTATCCAATATTTGCCCTATATTTGGATTGTTGTCATCCACTGCGTGTACACTCCTGAAAACTGCTGACAAGATTATGGAAAAGGCTGGTAGTACTGTGTCCAGTGCAAGTGTGCAGGCTACTTGTAGTTGCGATTGTGTTATGGAGAAGATGGAGAGGTTACTTCGAGTCTGGGTGGAAAACTAGAACCAGGCCTCCATACCACTCTCCTTGGCAATTATTAAGGAAAAAGCATGTGCATTGTGGAGGCAGTGTAAGAATGAATATGACTCACAGGTTGCTAGTGGTGAAGGTGAAAGTGAGAGTGTGGAACAAGGTGCTAATGGTGATGGCACAAGTGCTGGAAGCAGTGGTGATAGCGCCCGTGGTGCAAGCAGTGGTAGACACAAATGTGGTGAAATTACTGTCTGCACTACTTTCACTGCTAGCAATGGGTGGTTGGTTTTGCACAGAGAACATGTGACCAACCTTCACACCTACCTATGTAAGTCTACCTGTTGTACTGTACATGTTTATTTCCCATTTTTTTGTGCCTTTGTACCATATAAATAATTTCAGTATACTGTATACAGTATTACCTTTCTAGGGTTGTGCATATGCAAACTATCCTGGTTAGAAAAAATATGTCAGTGTTGTCGGTGCTCGGGAACGCATCCCTATATAACCCATGTATTATTCCCTCCGTATATGAGTTTTTGCTAAACAAGCAGACTCCAAGGAACGTATGTACTCATATCATCGAGATTTTACTGTAATGACTTGGACACTATATGGACCTGCTTCCTTTTTTTCTCGTCCGCCATCCAATTTCTGTGGTGTAACAGCACTTGGCAGGTGCATGTATTTTTTAACTTTCACACAGCCTGTTTCTCTGAACTGCTTCACCAGTTTCCATATCACTGATTTCGAGGGTTTTGTATGACCACCAGAGCGACTTTTAAATGCAATTTAAAGGATACATTCTTGATGTAAAGTTCAACAAGAAACGCGTGTTCTTCCACAGTGAGAGCTATGGCGTGACCGAGTAAAAACCGGTAAATACCACTGATGAGTCACGTGATACCTGATAACTCGTAGGTTCATGTCAGGTCTTTCTGTAACATAAAGCTTCATTTATGCAAAACATTAGGCTCCCTACTGATATAGTTTTTAGCGTACAGTAAATCCTCTGTTAACATTGTGGTTACGTTCTTGTAAACTGTGACGTTATATAAAACAACGTTAAGTGGATCAATTTTTCCCACAACAAACTTACGAATTAAGTGGGTTATGTTCCCAGCCTCCCTTCACCCCTATACTAGCATGCATTATAATTAAGACAATGTAAACAATTTGTAAATACCTGTATATTCTGGACTGTAAATACATATAGCACAGTAAATATAAACTACAATAATGTTACTTAACATTTAGTATGATATATTATACTCACCGATGGCCAAAGATGAAGCAAGCGAGCGGTGGGAGGTGAGGATGGTGGGAATAACAGAGACCCAGAGGGCCCTCCTTATTCCCCCTCTGCCTGGGGATTGTCTTGTGCTTCTCATGCTATCTGATTTCCTCCCTTCCAAAAAAAAAAGCAGCCAGTGTTAACTGCCTGGTTTGCTGCTGCTTTTCTTTGTATAGTTCATAGTAGCACCGAAGATTCTCAATGACATTTTTTTTTTTTTTTTATTGGGCACCCCCCCTACATCCTTGTGTAAGGTGAAGCGCAGAAGCGTTAACAGCACCCAACAGGGAAGCATGCTAAGTTCATGCTTGCCTTTATGTCTCACGAGTTAAGGGCGTAGGAGCCTGAAGAGTCAGTGGTTTATGTCATGAAATTGGAAGCTCCAACAACTTTCCCAGAATACGAATTCGCAACTTTCGATTTACACCAGGTACCTACTTTACTGCTAGGTGAACAGGGACTAATGGGGGCTAGGGAGTAAGTCCAAACAACTTCCACCGGCCCGGGAATCGAACCCGTGACATCTCGCTTGCGAGGCAAGAACGGTACCGCATCTACCACCAGTCCCCCACAATCCGGTGCACTTTAGTTACATTCTCTATTAGGGTCATCTTCACTGCAAGACTGATGCTTCTCCTTTACTTCTTGCAACTAACACTACTCGCAAAATCACTTGCTGGTCATTTTGAAGCCATTTCAATGGGCAAAGTAGAGCAACAACGTAAACAAGGTGAACATGAGGCACACAGAACACGCGACACATCCACACTTGGCAGAGACGTAAGGGAGACTGATTCTCTGCAGTGACAGTGTACAACATCAATAAGCAAGTAAGGGAAAGTGTTGCACAGAACAAAGTACGATAACGAATTTACATAATGTTGTGTGGAGCTTTGGTATAGAAATAGTATGGACTTAATAACAAAACAACATTATCTGGGACTTTAGGTGAGGACTTACTACAGTACTATATGGAAATTACTTAGGGCTTTTTAATAAAAAAAATCACCCTTTACAGTATATACGTCATTATCACCCCCTTCAGGTTTGTTCGGAAAAGAAGTAAATTACTATGCATCCCTTACATTTTTTATTTATGCTATACAATCATGCCACGAGTGTGAATGACATCTGGATTATGGAAAGAGTAAAGCTTTCCCGTACCATTGGTGGGTGGCCAGCACAGGTCTTGGGAAATGTGAACATTTGTCTGTGACCTTGTCTGTTTGCCAAGAGCTCCAATTAGTGAATGTTTTCAAAGTGGTTGTTGAACAAGTCCTATGAGCCATGACTTTGTTATACGATTCCTATTGTACTGAATTTGTTTGGAGGCTGATTTATATAATCTTTGATCCTACAATTTTCTTGTATTGTGGCTGGTCATTAAAAAGTACTGTGCAGCATTATAAAATTAAAATGCTTTTGGATATGTAAATCTGCTCATTGGTTGTGAATCAGCATTCTTTGTTAATTAGCACTGATTAAACATTTCCATGATACGTTTGACCTTTTACATTAAAAATGACACATAATTCAGGGTTCCTTTCCACCCATCATAACTTTTATGAGAAATTAATAGCTATACAGCATTACAGACCAGGTGAACCCTGAAGTGAAGTTCCCCCGTAACTACTCGCATACACATAATTGCAATTGGCTTTCTTAATTACCGCTAACTGGGAAAAAAAAATTCTGTTTAAGGATTATAATAATTTTTACCTATACTGTACAGTACTGTATGTACAATATTTGCTCATATATATATATATATATATATATATATATATATATATATATATATATATATATATATATATATATATATATATATATATATATATATATATATATATATTAGTACATTAAAAATTCACCCTAATTGAGAATTCAATCTGGACAAATAACTAAAACAGTGAATAATTGCTACTTTGGTCCAATTACACACTGTCTGCTCAGCCTAATTGGCATGTGGCATATTAAAAACTTCTGCAATGGCACAGTTGCAGACAAAGTAAAATTATCACCATGTGGGATAAGATTTGAGTAAGCTAATAGTTGGGTGGAACAGTTGAAATTATGAATGAGAGAAATCACGGTCAGGTGAGAAGGCATTGCCCTTAAGTGCTGTGCAGTTATGAGACACAAGATGACATGTTATTCATGTGTTAGGTAGTAAATTACAGTAGTTGTGTACTATTTATCATTAGTTAGGTAGATTTTTTGTTATTTATGAACCAATTTCACGTTTTGGGGATTTTCTTGTCATTGGGGAACCGCACCCTATTTTTCCCATACAGTAAACCCTTGATAACTCTGCATTTTATAACTTGAAATTTCATATAGCTCGGCATGGATATGGTCTCGGAATGTATTACAGTATAACTCGGGAAATGCCGAGATATATAAAATTATCTAGAATAATCTCAGCATATCTGGCCACCTGCATCACCTACCAGGCACCTGTGTCACCTACCATGCATCTGTCACCTACTATGATGCTTCATTCTTCACCTGCAGTGCTGATAAGTGTTACTTTTTTACATTTAGTAATTCCATGTATACATATCCGAGTCGATAATTTTTTATTGTTGCATTTTTGTAGGGGAGGTGGGGGGGGAGGAGGAGTGCCTCGATACGTTGAAATTTGGGATAACTCGGCAAGGGCAGAGTATGTGCCATGTTATCGAGGATTTACTGTACTGTTCTTTTATTCAATATATGAAAATTCACTTTAGGATTTTTTTTTCAGGAACCTAACCCATTCGTATAGAGAAGGATACTTGTAATATGAAATTTGTGAATGTTAAGATTTTCAGTTTTATGAAGGTCTTACTTTGAAACATGAAATGATGGGTTGTTTTGTCAAAACAAGGGTACCTTTACTACCATCATTATGATCACACCACTACCCCACCTCATCCTACAATCACTACTTGACCAATACTACCAATACCATGACACCATACTACCATTTATGACCATACTTCATCTTTACATAAGCACCAAGCCAATATACCACACCACACCACACTTCTATCATGACAACACCACATAGCCACATATCACCAAACCACACACCACCACTCCACATTACCATTTGGACCACATCACATCACCACATCATAAATGTTACACCACATCACATCACAATCACTACCACGCTACATCACATTACTATCATGACCACACCCCATCTGATCGCTCCCGGACCACCACCAAACCAATTATCCAGGTGGTACTGTAATATGACTAGCAAGGGGCTTACTGCCCACCTAAACTTATCCACTTGGTGATGTAGAGGGTTTTGAGAGATCAGTGCAAGTCTCATAAATACAGTACAATATCCTGTTCTGGCAATATTTGTTCAAGCTCGGTTATGATGTCTCCCCAAACATTAAAAAAAAATAAATATAAAATCCAATGTAGGTCAAAATATGTTGTAGATTTTAGTACATTACTTTGGTAATTTTTAATAATCAAGCAGAATTTCTGAAGTAAAGCAATAAACACTGACAACTGAGAATTGAACATAAAAATCTAATCAGCTCAACTTGTGCCTCTGGTTACTGAACTGTGTAATGTTCCCTGTAAAACTGCTTTAATGTGTATGATAGCCATCAACAATTACGTGATCCACCCAGTCTTTACTGTACTCGGCAATTAATTGGGGAAAAAAAAACTTTATTCAATCTGTGCACTGGATCACAAAGTAGTGATCAGTGTTCCTATTTCAAACACTTTTTTCATCACCATAACATACTAATGCAAGAAGGAAAAAAGTAAAACAATGAAATATGTTTCTATATATCCCATTAAGTAAAGAAATCCAGCTTTTGATGAATTCTTTTGCAAATTTTGTATGAAGTAAATATTTATTGGTTTTCAGTTATCTTCCACCTTGAATAAAGTGACTTAGGTAAAAAATCTGTAAGTACTGTACACCAGCAAACAACAGTGGCATTAACAACTCAATGAGCCAAAAACAAGCACACAACACATAACGGTATCCTACCATTTAATAATATGACTAAGATTAACAGCAGTACCCCTCATGGGTTTCTTGTTTAAATCTGCAGTTAAAGTATCCCGTGTATGCATAGCACCATACAGTATAATATATCCTACATTTACAGCAAGCTGAAAATGTAAAATTATGCTCAATATTTTGATTATTGGCCCATTGTTAATGCTTTTCCATAGTTATAAAGGATGAACCATAAAAAGCCTTTCAGATTACAACAACAGCCACTTACATCTTACAAAGACATACAGTACTGTACTAAGTATTTTCTTCTTGGAACCTATGATTTTTTTTTATTCATTCCAAAAGATATAATGTGCATTGTCCCATACTATCCATAAGCCAAGAAATCTAGTCAAAACCATTAATACCCAAAAGCAGACTAAATTATTTAAAACTGAGGTTCTTAGAATATGAAATTATAGAGATTTAAGAATCTTTTTCCTTTCTTTTTCCATCAATATTGTCTAATGGCAAATTTTTTATCCTTTGACAATCTGTGCAGCTCTGGTCTTTCCTGTATTAATTATGTCAATGTTTTCAAGACAGAAATGATCAGCTGCAAACTTGTGCTGAATATATGGCTCAACAGAAGGCCCAACTGAAAGAGTTTAAGGCAAAACCAGCTTTTTTGTGTCAATCAATCAGATCACTAGTTTTGATAAAACATTCTTTGATGTTTAAGTAGAGGAAGTTTATGAATAATAGGCTGACAAGGACCTCAGCTGTTGATGTATCAGGAAATATGATTTTGTCAATCAATTTTGCTACTGAACCTGGACAGCTTCTATCTTCAAAACCTTGGCACAGTTATTCCAGGTACAACCAAAGCTGAAGAAGTTATTGAGAGACCAGTATTCCCATGTAAAACTACAAATGATTTTACAGTGCTGAGGGGAAAAATCCAAGGCCAAGGCTTCTGATCTTGCCAGTTTCTGATATCTGTGAATCCTAGTTGTCTGAAACACAGGTCCTATTTGTGGGCATTTTTGTTATTTTTTTTTTTTTTTAATTTACAAGGCTGTGTTTCCTAAGGATGTAACTTGCATACTCAAGAGAACATTTCCTTTATCCTAGGCATAAACATGAGGGTAATCACCTGAGCACAAATAGAGATCAACACTACCAAACCTCTATGGTTTAAGGAAGACTAGGATCAAATGTAGTGTTCTCTGTATCCATCCTACTTAAGAAAAAAGTAAGACTGCTTTACTGTTGAAACATTATCTATTTTAATGATCAATAATTTTAATCAGAATGCCATTCCACAGCCTACTCACCTGTATTCTTTCCTACAATAGTTCTTACAGAATAATTTCCAAATACTGTACAGTTACTTCAGTTTTGCACATTCATCTACTTCAGTCCCTCCTTTACTGTTAACCAAATTTAAGTTCCCTTTTGTATATATAAAAACAAGGCTAGATCATGTATGCTACCTCCCAAATCTTCACTGGGTGGTGACAGTGACAAGCCTAGGGCCTTGACAAAAAATTAGGTGAATAAAAATTGGCTACAGTATGTGTATACCAAAACTATAAAACCAAACCCACCTGGCTGCAAGCTCCAAATCTTATTTAAATGTGTAGGGAGAAGTCCATGGTGCTCCCACTTTAACATCATAAAACCAATAAATTGTCCTGATAAATTTTATTCATAGAGCAAGAAAAATAAGAGTGCCTGACAAAACTGTGAAATTATAACACTGATGATTTTCTTGATGTTCTTCCTGTTCAGCATTACAACTGACAACCCACAATTATAAAAATCAAGCTATGGGATGAAATTTATCAAAAGAGAAAGTTACTATTATTAAAGCTATAATATATATATATATATATATATATATATATATATATATATATATATATATATATATATATATATATATATATATATATATACACACACACACACACACATATATATATATATATATATATATATATATATATATATATATATATATATATATATATATACACAATTCTCCGAATTTACTAAATAATGAAAAGAGGCAAGGCAGTGATATTTAGAACAGTTCTAGCAGGACATCACCATCACCCAGTACAGTAATGTTACATAGAATGAAAGACTTAAAAACTTTGATAAAGTTCTTTAAGTGTTTTGTTTTTTTATAATTTATAAACTATTTCATATTTATAAGTTATATTTACATTTACATTTTAATATAAAAACGAGTTAAAATCTAAGTTTCAAATCCTACTTATAAACAAAAGGAAGCAATTCAGCAACTAGTGAGACACTTGGGGTTACCTTTATGAAACCCTTCCACCTTGTCAATTACTTGAAATGTCTATCCAGTACACAATATTTCACAATTCTTTGGCCCACACAAATGTAATCTCCAAACATTATGTATACTAGTTTGTAAAACTTTACACCGACCTATAAAGTTTTTTCTTGTGTTCTTATTTGGCTAGTTCCCTTTTGTATCAATAAACCTGTCTATGTAGTACCTCAATTACCATATATACCCCCATCAAATATGGCAAAACAAAAACAAAAAATTGTGAAAGCTCACTTATGATAAAAAAAAAGTGACCAGTTAAAGAGTGCAAGTGAAATAATATGTTTAAACCAACTGAGAAACATAGGCATTTTAATTTCACTCTTTCCGTTGTACAATACAGTAAACAAAATCTTAAGCCAATCTTCCTCCTATGACCTCTAACATTCCCAATATTGTGGGGTTAGTGAAAATCTTTAACAAATAATTCATATCCAATAGAGGGCAAGTCTAATTTACAGCCCCCAATAGGGAAGTTTACAAGATTTTATCTTAAAGTACAGTACATTATCCCCATAAAAGATATATATAAAGCAAACAAGGAAAAACTTTGACAAACTTTTTAAAATTAGGTTACCTACTGACTTCAAGCAAAAAAAAATGAAGACAGGGAACTTCAAAAAGCTTTTGCATAGGTAATGCGTTACAATAAAGGTCTGTGGTGACAGGACTAACCAATCTTAGTCATGCTATCAAGATCCACCTGTATTGACTGAAAATATCAGAGAAAACCTTACCATTCAACTTTTCACCTGGACAATGTGTAGATAATGATCCCATGTGAATTGTCTCATAAAACTATTTTAATGTTTCATTCATGAAGACTTCAATGTTTGTATCCTTCATCAAATTTTTCCATCAGTTCCATTGTTTCTTATCATTCTCAGATATTGATGTTAGAACTGATATGATGTGCAGAGTTCCAGGTAGGCAATAAAAAGCATATGAGCCCAACATGCAATAATTAAAATTTGACACTAAAACAAAGAAAAATTAAAAGGATAACCCCCAAAATTTTTGAAGCTTGAAGCAAAAGTAAAACTAATATGCCTCTAGATGTATTCTGAAATATTTTGAAAAGTTCTGTAATTTTCTTTTGTTATGTTTTATTTTCCTTCAAAAGTTGATAAACAGTACACCATCATTTATGATTTTAGATAAAAAAAAAAGCATATGCTTCATTCAACACTAGCTAGAACTCTACATAAAAATGCTAATTTAGTATATCAGGGAGTACATGCCTATACAAATACATTTGTCTTGAGTTTTTTTTTATAAATTTCCTTTCAGCAGTGTGAAATTTTTTTAATGTTTTTAAGGTTCAACAACAATGTCAAGAGAGTGAAACTATACACCACAATATTAAAATCAGATATGTTGCTCTAAACATATTAACTATGGCTGCAAAGTTTGAGAGAAAGTTATAAACTGCTGCCATTTATGATGAAGTTAGAATTCATAAGCAACATGAAAATAAAAGGTTTGATGTTTGAAAGAACCTTTTATACTTCCAATGTGAATCAAAAAGAGTATATTTAGACAGTATATATATATCATGGGGGGGAAAAAGCATAAAGGAGATTCTGCGCTTGGGTAATCCCACACAGTGGGACACCATCAAATACAGAGAGAAGGAAGAAGAAGAAAAAGAAAAAAAGGCACAGCATTTTTTACCTTCATAAATTCATCTGAAGTGCAATTCATTTTCATAGTTACAAATGCTGGACACAGCATGAAAGACTTAATTTTTATACAAAGTTTCAGCCTAGCCAAGTCTGAGCAAGGAATCAGTTGCATCTAATATTTCACATATCATAATATATAATAAAAAATGGTAACATAAGGTACTTTTGCTACCTGTGCCAAGAAGTCCTTCCATCGTCCTAGCTGGATGTGGCCAGTGTCCAGAGTCTAGCTTTTAGAACAAGCAGTAGCATACAACCCATATAAACTACACCATTCTATCTGGGTTATTTACATACCAGGCTGTGAATAGCAGCCTTCTGTAGAGGCAAGAAAAGTTTTTAACACCTACATCAATGTACAAAATTCACCGTCAAACAGGCAACACACTGTACATACCTCACTCTGGAGTGAAGTCAAACATCTGGAGGAGGGTTTCATCTGTGAGTGTCAACCTTTAAGGATTTTTCAGTAAAAATTACTTAAATTATTAAAATAAGAAAGAAAACAATGCTGGAATAATGTTTCCTCTCTTAGGCCAACAATCACAGGTCTTTCCACAAATTATGAAAAAACAACTAACAAATCTAAGAATTAAGCAACATAGCTATACTCGTCTGTAGTGTTAGGGGTGCGTTCAAGATACTGTTTGTCAATTAGCAGTTCTATACACTTCTTGATCATTGGGATTTGTGGTGCAAATCTTGCTCGGGATTGGCTGATGACCTGTCGAAATAAAATTAGATTTAAGATCAAGCAAATGATCAGCAGTCACACAGCCAGTACAGAGTGACTAAAACTCTGATAACAATAAACTGTAAAGTAAATACTGTATTAAATAATTACCAAATACTTTCTGGGGCATTCAAACACAAATGAACCAATGCTAAACATCCAACCCCCCACATTTTAAAACTTTTTGATATACAGCATGCCCTTACAATTTGCGGATTTTTAATTTGCGGCCTTCGATTATTCGTGGATGACACCCTGGATGTGCCCATGAATGTCTGCAGGTAGTTTTAAAAAGTTGGCGGCATTTTCACGGCCTGGACGGGGAGCCTGTGAGTTTTATGGCGTCCTGCAAGGTGTCTCTCTTGTCCCAGGTGGCTGGGCCACGTCCACTCACTCCACCACAGTGACAGTCTGGGTCAAACACTTGTCCATTTTGAGCGTGTGCTGCTCTGTTCTCTTAACAACTGTCCTCCTTGTGCTTGTAATGACTTCCAAATGCCCTCAATCACCTTCATCCAGCCACAGGAAGGTGCCCAAATAAGTGAAGAGAGAAAAGGTCATGGATGTCTCCCATACGTATGCCTGGCAACGGGAGTGGAGAAGGGGAGTGAGTGACTGCTAGTTAGCTCATTGTTTGCAATTGTAACTCTCCTTGCTCCCTACCGTATTACACTGGATTTACTGTTATTATTAGTGTTTTTAATAGAATAATGTTTCATAGTGATTAACCATGGCATTGTAACTAGGCAATGTAACCACCAGGCTACTGGGCCAAGCTGTGAGGTGTTATGGTTTTTTCAACTTGTATTTTTTGGGTAAGTATACGTAACTTTCTTCATTTATTTTTACTCGGTTACAGGCACACACCATCCTACATGCATATTGTGAAGAAAGTACAGTATTGCACCACAATTACCAACATTCTTCATGTTGGGTTGGCTAGTTGGCTACAAAAGAAATTCTGTAGGTTTGATCTACATATCGACCCAACTGGAGCCGAGATGCCATTCGTTCTAGAGACAGTAATTTTTACGAGGAAAAAATTGCCACATGGCAACCCAGCCAACCCAACTTTAATAACAAAGCATGGAGTTGACTTGAGGGTAGACTCTCACATTTTTTCTACATTTGTTTCTGATTGTATATATGTATTGTATTGTATGTATGTGTCTGTGTAGACACACACACATAAAATACATACAAATAAATAATAAAGGGAAAATCCTCTCACAAATAATCAGAAACAAATGTATTAAAAATATTGAGTCTCAAGTCCAATCCGTACTTTGTTATTAATAAAGCCCGGAGTCAACTAGAGGGTAGATTCAACACTATTAATATGTTTGTTTCTGATTATTTGTGAAAGGATTTTCCCATTATTATTATTATTTGTACAGGAGGCCTCCCAAATTCGTGGATTTTTATTTTGCGGTCCTCTATTATTTGTGGATGACACTCTGGATGTACCCAAGAATGTCTGTGGGTAGTTTTAAAGTTGCCGGCATTTTCGTGGCTGGGACAGGGAGCCATTCATTCCAGAGACAGTAATTTCCATTACCTGTATTGTAAATACCGTATATCTCGGCTTATAAGACGGAATTTGAACATTAAAAAAATCTGCCCAAAGTTAGGGGGTCGTCTTAATCACCAAGTATAAAATTCTTAACTCTTAAATATTGTGGTTTAGTGTGTCAAGAGTGGTGATGGAAACATCGCAAGCCACTCACAAGGTCCTACCACTAATTATTTTATACTGAAACTTACGTTTGGCAAGCTGGATTCAAATTAAGATTACCGGTATATTAAAATAATAAAAATGTATTATAAACCTGTCTAACATACCGTGAAAGAACATTATACCCCTGTAATAAACACAGCTATCATCACACACCCCTCCCCACGCCCCCCCCCCATTTGCCAGTGAGGAGACAAGAAAGGAAAAGTGACCGCGAGATTGGGCTATTTTTAGCCATGGAGGTGGTCAGTAATGCATATCGGTATATTTACTGACAATAATACTTATCTCCTATAAATAATTAATTTAAAATTTAATTTTTTACAAGGAATATTCAGAAAATGACTGCATTAATTCTTAAAACTACCGACAGTTAAATACAGATGCTTAAGTGACGTCACTAGTGTTTACACTACACCAGCTGGTAACATTTGATGCCATTACTTGAAGTGAATTGGCCTTATTTTAAGTAACTAACCATAAATAAATACAAAAAGTAAAAAAAAGATCAAAAGTGAGAAATAATATACTGTATGTATGTTGTGTTGTCAAAGTTAGAGGAACAATTGAAACTGCAATTGTGTGTGAATGAGGCAGAAAGTCAGGTCAGCGCTGAACCTGGGACTTGGTCACAATTTTCGTGATGCCATATGGCAGCAGGATCTACCATTAGACAACACATTATGCTTCCAATATCTTCCCAGGCGGTAGTATCTACCTGTTTGGTAGCTGCCTACTACCTACACAATTTTTAGTAATATTACTTTGATACATGATAAATTAGACAAACACTGAAAATAAACATCAAATTTAATTACCAAGACTCTTCCCATTGGCAGCTGTAAGAGGGGGAGATGGGCTATTTTTATCCTGTCTTTGTGTCTGAAGTGGCCAGTAATACCATATATTTACTGATCATAATACTTATCTCCTATAAATAATTAATTTAAATTTTATTTTTTACATAGAATATTCAGTAAATGACTTTTAAATAAATAAACAAATAATTTGGTAAATCTATTTCAAGTACAGTGACCCCTCGTTTAACGAACACCTCGATTAACGTAATTTCGATTAACGAACTGCCTTCCATAAGGATCTTCAATTCGGTTAACGAAAAAAAATTAGGTTAATGAAGTTCTTACGAACCGACCTCAACATGTTTTCGCTTGCACTGACCGGGCAACCAGCTTTAGTATCAGTCCGCCAATACATTAATCGGTTCTAGGGCTTAAATTCCTTACTATTTTAGTAAATATCAAGAAGTTTATACTATTCAATAATTTTAAAAGTTTAATATTCAATTTTTTAGTCATTTTAACAATTATTGAACATAATTGAAGGTAAAGTGACTAGTTTAATGCGCGGCATCCAGCCTCTTAACACAGCAAACAGGCGTTAGTCTCTCTCTGTTTTCACTGGAGGTAACATCTTGCTTGAGTCTCTCTTCATCTAAACGCTTTTTTCTGTGTTTCCAAGCAAATTATTGGTCATTTTGAAATATATTTTATATATTGACAATATATAATGCAGTGCAGTTTTGATTTAAAGAAAATAATCTTGAATTACACCAAAGAGCTAAAATTTTATGGGTGAAATGGCGCCATGGGGTGACTTCTCTTCCACCCCAATGCCTTCTCTTCTTCCTTCTCCTCCACCCCCATTCTAAATCCCATCATCATCATCATCATCCAGGAGCATTCTACATACACACTTCAAAGTAAGTGAACTTTTCTACCATTTTTGTTGAATTTAGGAAATTTTCGGTGAGCTGGAACCAATTACCCAAAAACCCATTGAAACAATGGTTTCGGTTAACGAACTTTTCGGTTAACGAACGACCTTCTGGAACGGATTGAGTTCGTTAACGGAGGGGTCACTGTAAATGGAAAATAAGGAAACAAATGTTATTTACCAAGACCCTTCCCTCTGGCTCAGGGTGAGATGGAGGGGAGATAAAGAAGGCTATTTATAGCCCGTCTTTGTGTCTGAAGTGACCAGTACCCTAATGCACCATAAATAATTCATTTAACATTTATTTTTTGCACATATATTTTGTTGTATATATATATATATATATATATATATATATATATATATATATATATATATATATATATATATATATATATATATATATATATATATATATATATATATATATATATATATATATATGTTTGTGTAATAAATGTATGTAGTAAGTATGTACCGTAATCTTTTTTCACTCAAATCCTAATGAAACACCACAATTAGAATACGGTGGTAGCTGTTGTATAAACAGTGGGAACACAGTCCCACCACCGAGACGAGGGAACACTCCAACCACCGATCGTCTCGTGTGAAGCAAGCGTATGAATTAAAGAAAATACTTGCAGTGTGTTTAATATGTTACAGTATACAGTATTACCCCGCCTAACGCGGTTTCACTTAACGCGTTTTTTCATATACGCGGTGCCTCGCCAGAAGCGAACTTTCACTTAACACGGATTTTTTCCACATATACGCGGTGAGTGTCCGGCTCGAGACGCTATTTTTAGATTTGCCCCACCCCCCACCCACAACCCTGCCTGACTGCCTGTTTTAGCTCATATAATTCATACAAATTACCCAGCCAGAATATAATTTACATTGCTGGAATTCTTACAATATGATGATCATTTTGAATATAAACATCATAGATTTTGCATTAGACATACAAATTTTAGATATAATGTTTATTCTGAGTAAATATGTTATTTTTTGTGCAAAATATATGACATTTGTATTCAAAATATTCCTGGTCTTACAAGGAATCCAGCAATGTCAATTATATTATCCGAACTTTAATCTGAGGTATTATTTTATACAAAATGTTAAAATTTATTTTTTTCACCCAACCTTTCTCTTGAAGGGAGGATTGGTGGGTGGTGGGGGGGAGGGTTGGGACTGTCCATGCGGTTGGAAGAGGGGGGGAGGCAAGGTGGGGTACTTTGATTGACAGATAGTGTCCTGAAGAATATTTTTTTTTTTATTAACTGAAGATATTTGCTTTAGCTCATAAAATTCATACAAATTACCCGGCCAGAATATAATTTACATTGCTGGAATTCTTACAATTTGGTGATCATTTTGAATATAAACATCATAAATTTTGCATTAGACTTACAAATTTTAGATAAAATGTTTTCTCTGAGTAAATATGTTATCTTTTGTGCAAAATATATGACATTTATATTCAAAACATTCCTGGTCTTACAAGGAATCCAGCAATGTCAATTGTATTATCCTAACTTTAGTTTGAGTTATTATTTATTAAAATTTAGTGGTTTTCCCCCAAAAATTTCTCAGAGAGGGAAGAGCCAGCAGTGTAGTGTGAGAAGAGGGGGAGGGAGTTGAGTCCATTATTTGAATGGACATTAACTTGGCGACTGTATTTCTCTATTTCTCTTAAGTATTAATTGTGTGCATGTACCATCATAAAATTAAGATGTTATTTTTACTACAACATAGTTATGTGTCGTCAAAAAGTGGAGTTTGGGGGTCGGGCCGGTTTCTATTGGAATTAATCCCATATGTTCTGTTGTTCACTTAACGCGGTACCCTCTGGGTTTTATTGACCGCGTTAAGTGGGGTACAACTGTATTATAAATAAATAAATAAATAAACAAATAAATCGGTAAATCCATTTCAAGTAAATGGAAAAATTTTACTCGACACCGACATTAGTTCCAGTTTCTGGTAAATAGCAGACGCTTCAGTGACGTCACTAGTGTTTACACTACACCAGCGGGTAACATTTGATGACATTGCTTGAAGTGAATTGGCCTTATTTTAAAAAACCAAGGATGGTTGGTAAAGGACTACTGAGTCAGTGGGTAAGTGTCACATTTGGGGTACTGGTCTTATACAGCGAATAGAGCTCAAAAGCTACTTTTTAAATGGAAATTTGGGGGGGGCCGTCTTATGCACCCCGACGCCTTATAGGCCGAGATATACGGTATTCACAAATGTAGCAATTCGAGGCCATTTTGAGACCCAAACCCCTGTGAATTATAAGAGCATGCTGTATAAGGTTATTTTAGATCATGAGTTCACCAACCTATTTTTGGCTTACTATGATTAATGAGTCATGAGATAAAGAGGTCAGTAAAATCAAGGTCAAGATCATGGAACATGTCAAGGCTCTTATTGGTCCCTTTGGGCAAGGCCATTGTAGGTTGAGAGTAAAGTAAGTTTAGGGTATTATATGTTAAGAGGGGCAGTGTAAGTTAGGAGTAGGTCAAGGGTAGTACAAGCTGAGAGCAAAGAAGGCCAAGAGTACAAGCATCCCACAGGTTACGGAAGGTACGAATCCTTGAAAATTTGTCCGTAACGTGAAATTTCATCACGCAAAACCAATTTTCCCATTGACTTCCATTATATAATTGGAGATGCTTTCCCAAGGAAATATTTTTGGCAAAATGGCATAATACAAGCACATTTAGGAATGAAAATATATTTTTTAACACATACAATTATTATTTTATGATATACATGTAATATGATAATAAATATACAAAACACTTTAATTTAACTTAACACAAACGATGTTGAGTGCTACATTAGGTGAGGTGGTGAGGTAAGGTGGTGCAATCGGAGTTACTGAAAGGGAGAAGGAGGTGCACTACTGGCTCCTGCCTCGCCCTGTACAGTATTGTAGCAACCACCAAGAAATCTACACGAAATACAGTAAAGTGTATAATTTCTGTGAATTTTTTTCCTAATAGTATTGAAACAAAAATTTACCCAATTTCCGTAAGGGAGAATTTTTTGTCCGTGTCCCGAATTTACTGGTCATAATTTACAAAATCCGTAGGAGCGAATTTCCATAACCCGGGGGATGCCTGTAGTGATGGTTGAGGGCACTGTTCTTTCTTTATCAAAAATAGAACAATAATTTTAAATTAAACCTGGATCAGACTGTGCTCCTGTGATCAACTTTCTCACTCTGGGCTGTATTTCTTGAGATCATTACAATGATTCTTACTGATCCAGTTGTCTTATGTCAATCTAAACATTCCCCCCAATGCTCTTCACATGTGTATGAGAATATTCTCCACCTTCTTCTCGGGTTTCTAATAAAGATTAACACAAACTTTGCACCCCTATTGTCTCATCTTAATCACTATACTGTACACCAATAATTCATATTGAATAAATGACATCACTTATGTAGCATTAACTGGGTTTTTTTTTAATGTGCACACTATCGGCTGAAGTTAAAATTAAAGGAAGAATTAGAGTAATATAATTTTTCACCAAATTTAAAGTGCCAAAAATGAATGGTACCTAGTAGTCTGTATTTACTGACAATGCCTAAATGGCCATTTTTCTTAAATAAACTGAAAGATCACGGAGTCTGTTGCTTTATATTCTATAAAAACAACTAAGCTTTAGTAAAGGTAATTTTTTTTCTAATTCTTCATATTTCTTAAAAGCCTTTGAAGTAATGAAACTTTGCTGATTTCACAAATAAACAGGTTTAATGGTCTACATCCAATAAGTAATACTATGGTCTTGGCTTCCTCCATGATCTGACCTTGACCCTGATACTACTATCACATGAACTGTTAATTATGATTCAGTGCACTATAAATGAAATAAGTGGTTTCATGGCTAATAATGACCATGTACACCATAATAATTAAAATCTAAGAAAGTAAGGTGTTGATTTGTTGATTCCATTGGATCATATATGCTAGAATAAACCTTGTTTTCCAGCCCACTATTTTTATTAGAGAAACTACATTTCATAGCTAGATGTTGAAAATAGAACTTAAATCATAATATTCATGTCCTCTATATATCTAAGAATCTAAGTACCTACCTGCAATATCTGAAACATTTGCAAAGAAAAATATTTAGATACTTTTATTATCCTTTGCAATGCATTACATTAATCCTCTCGCACATGATGATGCGATTCGCATAATTTTTGTGATAAAACCAACTTTACCGGTGACGCAAATTGAGTCACCAAGCTTAAAAAAAAAATCGCCAAAAATTAAGTTTTCAACAGAATTGTATCATATTTTGATGGGTCATAGTAGCAAGTATGTTCTATCTAATTAACTAATTGGCAATCTCGAGGCTAGGTATACAACCTCGTTATACTGACAATGTCTCGAAAAGTCTCTGAAGAGGATGATTTTTTACTTACATGAATTTTATCAGTGCCATTCTCTTCATTATAGTGTTGGCTACAAGATGCAATATAATTTATATCGTCATAAAACATAGGCACAAAAATAATCAAAACAGATAAAAAAATAAATAAATACCATTTGATATTCAGTTGTTTGCTATTTTCTCAAAAACTATTGGTCATATCAGAAATCTGATTACTGCATTGGAAAGCTCATAAACTTCTGCTTCTAGTAGTGTATAGTACTTACACAGTTGACTCAGACAAATTTGAGCTAGGGGGTATATTAGAAGTGACGAAAAATAGCCATATACAGCCATATACTCGCATAGCATGCCCTGACAATTTGCAGATTTTTAATTCGCGGTCCTCTATTATTCAAGGATGACACCCCGGATGTACCCAAGAATGTCTGCGGGTAGTTTTAAAGTCCGGCATTTCGTGGCTGGGACAGGGAGCCATTCATTTTAGACAGTAATTTCTTTTACCTGTACAGTCAGTCCCCGACTTACAACGGGGTAAGGGACCGACGACCAGGTCGTAAGTCGAAAATGCAAAAATAATACATAGAAAATCTAAAATGGGTGTCTTTTTCTTCTCAGCACCACGAGAACTCTCACTTTTACGCTTGCCAGCCATTTTAAAGGGAATTACAAACGAAAATTTTGTCAGTACACAGCGCGATCACTAACGTTGGGACTCAAAAATACGTAATTTGACAAATTTTTTGTACAACTGTGGCAGTCCTATGGCCGGGTGGTCGTAAGTCGAGTAGGTCATAAGTCGAGGAGTACCTGTATTGTATTGTATACAGTGGTCCCTCGGTTAACGAACACAATCCGTTCCAGCAGGTTGCTCGTTAACCGAAAAATTCGTTAACCGAAACCATTGTTTCAATGGGTTTTGGGGTAATTGGTTCCAGCTCACCGAAAATTGCCTAAACTCAACAAAAATGGTAGAAAAGTTCACTTACTTTGAGGTGTGTATGTAGAAGGCTCCTGGATGATGATGATGATGATGGGAATTAGAATGGGGGTGGAAGAGAAGGAAGAAGAGAAGGCATTGGGGTGGAAGAGAAGTCACCCCATGGCGCCATTTCACCCATAAAATTTTAGCTCTCTGGTGTAATTCAAGATTATTTTCTTTAAATCAACACTGCACTGCATTATATATTGTCAATATATAAAATATATTTCAAAATGACCAATAATTTGCTTGGAAACACAGAAAAAAAGCATTTAGTTGAAGAGAGACTCAAGCAAGATGTTACCTCCAGTAAAAACAGAGAGAGACTAACGCCTGTTTGCTGTGTTAAGAGGCTGGATGCCGCGCATTAAATTAGTCACTTTACCTTCAATTATGTTCAATAATTGTTAAAATGACTAAAAAATTGAATACTGTATTAAACTTTTAAAATTATTGAATAGTATAAACTTCTTGATATTTACTAAAATAGTAAGGAATTTAAGCCCTAGAACAGATTAATGTATTGGCGGACTAATACTAAAGCTGGTTGACCGGCCAGTGCAAGCGAAAACATGTTGAGGTCAGTTCGTAAGAAATTCGTTAACCGAATTTAAGAATCTTATGGGAGGCAGTTCGTTAACCGAAATTTCGTTAACCGAGGCATTCGTTAACCGAGGGACCACTGTATATGTGTGTGTGTGTGTGTTGAAACACACACACACACATTTATAAAATACAGGTAAAAGAAATAATTGTCATAAGGGCAAACACATAAAGGGAATATACATTTCTTTGCACACAAGTAAAAATGTAACCACCCCCCCCCCCCCGTAAGCAAATGTTATTCACGGATTTGATTATTCGTGGCCATTTTGAGACCCAAACCGCCATGAATTATAAGGGCATGCTGTACAGTACTTGAATTATTATATTTTTTTTCCTTATGTTGCAGAGCAATCAGTTACGAAAGATATATGGAACTGGAAAACTTTAAGAGTTTTATCTCATGCGCAAGAGGGTTAATAAGCACAGGATACAACTTATAGAAACACTTTGCAATTTGTAATGTTAATTTACATTCAATGAGACACCATTATTTTCTTGATTTGTAATCAGTGTGAATCCAGTTTAAGAATAGTAAGAAAGATTAATAAAACCATCAAAAGAAATATTCCCATTCAAGTTGCAAAAGACCCTTCAGGAACAAACCCGGTCCAAAAAATTTTAATTGCAGGTTTTCAGATGAAACTACATTTTGTCACTGTGGACATCTTTACAATACAGTGATCCCTCGGTTAATGAACGCCTCGGTTAACGAATTACTTTCCATAAGAATCTTCAATTCGGTTAACAAAATTTTTACGAAATCATGTCAAAATGTTTTCGCTTGCTCACCAGCTGGAATATTAGTCCGCCAATACAGTAATCGGTTCTAGGGCTTAAATTCTTTCCCATTTGAGTAAATATCAAGAAGGTTGCACTATTCAATAATTGTCCAAGTTTTATATAAATTTTTTTAGTCATTTTAACAATTATTTAACATAATTGCAGTACAGGAAACTAGTTTTTGGTGCGCCAATCAGCCACTTGACTCATCCACAAAGGCGTCAGTTTGTATCTCTGGTCAGTGGAGGTAACATCTTGCTTGTGGCTCTCTTGAACATAACTATTTTTACATTTTTACAGTACAATTATTGGTCATTCTGAAATTTATTTTACATATTGACAATATGCTGTATAGTGCAGTGCAGTGTTGATTTAAAGAAAATACAGTAATCTTGAATTACACCTAGAGAACTTAAAATATTATAGGTGAAATGACAGCATGAAGCATGGGGTGATTTCTCTTCCACCCCCACTTCCTTCTCTTCTCCCTTCTCCTCCACTCCCACTTCTAATTCCCATCATCATCATCAACCAGGAGCCTTCTACATCACACCTCAAAGTAAGTGTACTTTACTGCATTTATTTTTACTTTGTATGTAATTTTTGGTGAGCTGGAACCAAGTACCCAAAATCCCATTGAAACAATGGTTTCGGTTAACGAACGACCTTCTGGAACGAATTTTGTTCGTTAACCGAGGGACCACTGTATAAAGAAATACTCTCTTAATTTTCTAGGAAAGGCAGGGGAGCAAAAAGAATAAATACCCAAAGCAGGACATTCATACTATAAACAAACTGTGATCTTCAAGGATGTAAAAAATTTCTAATAGTACTAACCTCTTGAATAAGCATGGTGTGTTTGAGCAGTTTCCGTGCTTTCATTATCCTAACTATTGCTGCTTGAAGGTATAGTTTACGATCCTCCTCAACCGCTGAATGAGTCTGCTCTGCTTCATGTTGCTGCTCCTTCTGTGGCGCCACACTGATCTTGAATTTGGTTCGTTTATTACTGTAATCGGTGTTGAGACGCACAACTGTGTCATCCTGGAGATTCTGCACAGAAAAAAGGATACAAGAGCCTGATCTACTATATGTAAGTCAATGCAAAGGATAGAAAATGAAGATATAAAAACATTGACACAAAGATTATGTTGCTGGAACTTTCATCTAAAAAAATTAGTCATTCCTCTGAAGCTATCTGTTGAATTGTACATGCTTATTCACAATATACTGAACAAATCTTATAACCAAACAGACTTATTTAGTACTTATGCTGGTAGACTGTTGTGTACAGGAAACTATAATGCCACCTTACCTCAGCATCTGTCAAGAGAAGCTTGCTGTCTAACAGTGATTGTAGGAACTTTGTGAATTGCTCTTCATTGAGGTGGGTGTGTGTCTGAAGTTCGCTGCATGTAAGGCTATCCACCTGGGAAAAATATAATATTCTAGTGACTAAACATAATTCCAATGTAAAATAAAAAAAAATTAAGGACTGATCCTGAAATCCTGTCTTATGGCAGAGCCTAGAACACCAATCCAAACAAAAGGAGCCAACCCTGAACAAACTTTCCTGTGGAATTGGTGAAACAAAATTAGAATTGGATGATTATTTGTTATTACAGTACAGTATTATAAAGGGATCTATGGAAGGCTAAACACCTATAGAAAAGATCCAACTAAAAACATTCCCAGACAGAGAATCTACCTTGACAATCAGCTTCCATGCAATAAGGACTGATGTAATGAAGCAGGAAAACTTGTAATACAGTCAACCCTCGCTTTACGCGGTTTCACTTAACGTGTTTCCACGTTTATGCGGTATCTTGCCGAACACGGAATGCTCACTTTCCGCGTTGTGTGCACCCCTTTACGCGGAGAGCGGCTGGCGGTCCTCTTGCGCCGCGCCATTTTTGGATCCAAACCTCCCGTCATCTCTCCCGCCATCCGCCATGTTGTGTAAGCGGCGCGAGTAGGTTGCGCAGTGTATGTCTTTGTTGCGTTATCGGTGACGCCATATGACGTAGCGGACTGTGATTGGGCAAAGCATCCTTACCTCCCTCCCCGCTAGCTGTGATTGGTTTAATGTACTATGACGTGACCCGCCGCGGGAGCGTTCAAGCCCCTTGACCTACCCGCGTCAGTTACACCCCTCCCGGCTACACCGTGTATATCGGTATCCATTGTTCCATAAGAATGGCTTCCACCGGACCACCACCACCACCACCACCACATAGAAACCTTGCATTACCTGGATCCAGCCGCCCTAAGCCAAAGAAGACACGACGTTCCTTAAGCTACGAAATCAAATATAAGATCATACAAGAGTTGGAGAAAGGAACAAGACAGGTTGATCTCGCGCGCCAGCATGGTGTTAACGAATCAACTATCAGGACAATTAAGAAGGATGCAGCCAAGATAAAGGAGCACATGAACATCACAAAGTCTACAGGTGCTTCTATGATCAAGTATTGCCACAACCAGGTGCTTCTCAAGATGGAAAAATTACTTGTGAGCTACTTGGTGCGTCAGGCGCGACGGAACATGGCGGTGGACACGCTCTCAGTTAAGGAGTACACACGTGAACTGTATGCTGCAGTGTCACGAAAGATGGGAATTACAGAGCCCAAACCCTTTAATGCTTCCTCTGGGTGGTTACAGAGGTTTAAGAAGAGGAACAAGATCACCAATATCAACATTGGTGGTGAAGAAGCTAGTGCTGACCGTGTTGAGGCTAGGGAATTTCCTCCGTTTTTACGTGAGATTATGGAGGAAGGACAGTACACCAACGACCAGGTGTTTAACATGGACGAATCTGGTCTTTTTTGGAAAAAGCTACCTTCCAAGACCTTCGTTGTGAAGAATGCCAGCAAGTGTCGGGGCCGGAAGTTGCAGAAGGAACGCATCACCGTCCTGTTTACCACCAATGCCTCCGGTACCTGTAAGCTTAAGTTATCGGTGATCCACACAGCACGCAAGCCGCACGCCTACAAGAGCATGGACATGACCAAGCTAAATGTCCACTGGCTGACCGCATGTAAGGCGTGGATGTTCTCTACTCTGTCCCTCTCCTGGTTTGATGACTGTTTTGTTCCCAATGTGAAGAAATTCTGTGAGCAACAGAATGTGCCATTCAAGATTTTGTTGCTGCTGGACAACGCACCAGGACACTCGCCCCTACTGTTAGATAGTCACCCCAATGTAAAAGTGGTCTTCCTTCCTCCCAACACTACGTCTATAATACAGCCCATGGACCAAGAAATGATCTGTAATGTAAAAGCTGCATTCTCTGCTAAAAAATTCAAGCTCCTGAACGACTACACCAAGGAAGAGTTGCGTAACCTGAGTGACACCAACACCGATAGCAAGAGCGAAGACGATGAGGATCAACAGTTGGCAGAGCAAGAAGTACTTTTGAAACAATTTTGGAGAACATTCAACGTCAAGAAGGCTGTGGACTTCTTGGTGGAGGAATGGGATCAGCTGTCTGTAGCAACTGTTCGTTACGCATGGAGACATGTGTTGCAAGGTATTCTGGGTGTTAGGCAGAGTAAATCTGTGACTGGTGAGGTTCAGACTGTTGCAGTGGCAAAGGACCTTGCCAGAGAAGCTGGGCAGTGTTACAGCTGCAGGCTTCTCTGAGAACACCAACGACGACATCCTGGAGGTGATAAGGGATCCTGATGTGACTACCGACGAGATGGTAGATGATGATGACGTCAGTGAAGAGGCAGGTGGTTCGTCATCCCAAGAAGAACGCCACTTATCCCATAGTAATGTAAGGGGTGCCATCGAGTGTATTGAGAAAGTCAAGCTCCTCCTTTCCGATGACCCTGACGCTAACAGGTATGAAATCTTCACTACCCAGCTGTTGCAGACTATGGAGCCCTACATCAAGGTTTATCACGACAACATAAACACCAGCCGTCAGCAAAGCATAACAAGAGTTCTTTGCCCGCAACCCACCACAGCCAGCCCAAGCCAGTGATAGTGACAGAGGCAGAGACAGTGATGATGACTTTGAGGGATTTGTCAGGGAGGCAATAGTAAGTGTGGATGACACCGATGAAGACTCACCTGAGGGCCAGTAGCCTGCCCTCTGTCTCGGAACCAGCCTCCATTCCCCTACGCCGACCCATCTCTTCTACTAACGTAAGTGTTAACCCCAACCTTGTTTTTTTCTAACCTAACCTTCAGTATATTATTCTCTTATTGATTGTTCCCTTCTATATTATGTGTGTGTGAATACCATCATAAAGTTAAGACGTTATTTTTAGTAAAACGTACGTACTGTGTCGGGAAAAAGTGGAGTTTGGGGGTCGGCCCAGTCTCTATTTCAATTAATCCCATATGTTATGTTGTTCACTTTACGCGTTTCTCACTTTACGTGGGCCGCCGTGGGTTCAATTAACCGCGTAGAGTGAGGGTTCACTGTACAGTAATTTGAAAAAAAAATAAATAAAAAATAAAATATTTCATTAAGGAAAAGATTAAGAGGAACTCTTGATAAACAAATTGGTTAGGTTCCTAAAAAATTAATTCGTTAAAGTAAATTTTTGAACAGTAAATCCTCGACAACCACGTATTCTGGGTATCCACGGTTTTTACTCAATACCATTTTATCAACCACGGCAATGAATTTTCAGTACAGTGTCTGCGGATTAATGTGGCATCTTTATCAATCTGCAGTCTAATTTATTCCTCCTGCATGTGACAAGAATATAAAAAAAAAATTTAATAAAATTAGGTACAGTATATCTAACCGAAAACACAACTTGAAAAATAACAATAACACAGCGTGGCCTTGTAGGGAGAAGGCTAGGGGGATGTAGCAAAGTACAAGGACTGTTTAACTTAGTGACCAGCCATGTCCACACATACACACCCATGCTCTTCATTTTACCTATTTTATAGCAATATGACATCTTCAAGGAGATATACAGTAAGTCCTCACTTAATGTCGGGGTTACGTTCTTGAAAATGCGATATTAAGCGAACAACGTTAAGCGGATCAATTTTCCCCATAAGAAATATATAAAATACGGGAGTTACGTTCCTGAGCCTCCCTTTGTCCCATGAAAAAAGTTACATATACAGAAAATCATTGCCATTTCTATAGAGAATAGTATATAGAACTACAGTACTAAGTTTGTATTGGTACTCACCGATGGGTGGGGGTAGTAGAGCGAATGTGTGGTGGGTAGTGGAACGAAGGAGGAGGATGGCGGGAGCGGAGAAGGAGGGTGGGAGCAAAGGAAGTCGGGAGAGGAGGAGGGTGGCAAGTCACTGAGACTCTGCGGCTGCCTCCTCCTGCTCTGACTGGGGTTCCCCCGCCGCTGCTTGCTCCTCCTCCGTTGTTGGCGGGAATGTCTTGGCAGCAACCGTATATGAACTGGCAGCTTCACCAGTCATCTTTACTGTATGTTGGGGAAGTTATACCGATGCTTAAATTGTTGAAACCATCCTTGGCTGGCTGTAAAGGTCTTTTCCTTCGATCCTTCACCTTCTATTTCCTTCATGTCACCAAAGAAGGATCTGGCCTTATGCAGGATAACCATAAGGCTCACAGGGGCATTCCGTTGATTCTGGTCCTCCAACCACATTGCTAGCATCTTTTCCACCTTCTCTATCACAGTGCCTCTAGTACAAGTCATCTTAGCAGCACTCAGAGAAAAACCACTTCCAGCACTAACCTTAATCTTGTCAGCATTGGTCCGGATAGTACACACCGTTGTGGGGGTTAGACCAAGCACAGCGGTTATGTCCACAGCAAGTTCCCCTTTTTCAAATCGGGTTAATACATCCATTTTCATAGCAAGGGTAATGGTCTTACGTTGCCTCTTCACTGCACTAGCATCAGTAGCACTTGATGGGCGCTTGGAAGCCATTTCGAGTGATTAAAGTATAGTTTTAAAGCAAAAGCACTTAAGCACACGCGAATGATGTGAAGTCGTAACAGAGACTGGCTTGGCGTCACTTGGGGACGCTGTGACGTTCCGCGAGTGAAGGCAGCACGCTGAGCAGAGAGAGCGTAGCATGGCCAGACAAGAGCGGGTGATGCACCGTAGAAAGTAGTCCGTGACGACGCAAAATGAAGTACAGTATAGTCTTCATTTACGTGGTCAATTGAACCCGTGGAGGTCCGCGTAAAACGAGAAACGCGTAAACGAAATAACAGAACATACAGTATGGGATTAATTGAAATAGAGACTGGGCCGATCCCCAAACTACACTTTTTCCGACACAATAGTACGTTGTAGTAAAAATAACATCTTAATTTTATGATGGTATGCACACAATTAATATTTAAGAGAAATATCAATATTATTAGGTTTTTTAACACATACTTAGTATAGAGATGGCTGGGTACATGGGGATTGGGGTTGGTTCTGAGGCAGAGGGCAGATTATTGGCCCTCACCTGTATCACTATCCACCACAGAGGCTTGCAGGGCCTCTTTGTCAAACCCCTCAAAGTCCATATCCTCACTATCACTGACTTGGGCTGGCTGTGGTGGGTGAAGAAGTCGGTAATGTTTTGTTGACTGGGCGACCTTGTGCGCACCCTGCCCGCGCCGCTTCCAGCATAAATGATGGAATGAACCGCGTAAATAAAAATTGTCGATTTGGCAAGGTGCCGCGTAAATGACCAAGCGCGTAAACCAAATCCGCGTAAATCGAGACTATACTGTAGTATCGCATCACCAGGACATTAAACGAATTTTGGGTCTCTAAAGTTCAGCGACGTAGTACCGAAACAACGTTAAGCGGGACGATATTAAGCTATTTTATATGTATTTGACTTATATTTAATTAAATGTACAATACAGGTATTGTTTCGTAAAGAAACAGGCAACTTAGTTAGGCTTTGACGAGTATTTATCTGTGGCTGTGAAACCTATCTCCCTATTTCCCATAAGCCTTTAGTCTTGCCAACCACAGGGTTTTTCAGGAACCTAACCCCCACAGTTGGCAACGGACTACTGTACAGTACAGTGGTCCCTCGGTTAACGAACACAATTCGTTCCAGAAGGTCGTTTGTTAACCAAAACCATTGCTTCAATGGGATATTGGGTAATTGGTTCCAGCTCACAGAAAAGTGTATACAAAGTAAAGCCAGAATATAATTTACATTGTTGGAATTCTTATAAGATAGTGATTAATTTGAATATAAACAAGCTAAAATTTCCATTAGACATACAAATTTTAGATCTAATTTAAGAATTTTATTAGGGAGAGCAAAAATTTTATCTTTTGTGCAAAATATATGAAGTTTATATTCAAAATATTCGCTGTCTTGCAGGGATTAAAGCAATGCAAATTATATTATCCTAACTTTTGTCTGAGATATTATATAAAATAAACACCCTAAAGCATAAAGAAATCACCAATCTTTTGTCTGGGAACACAAGGAGGGAGGAAGCCAGCGAGCGTGGGAAGAGGGGGGGGGGAGCAGGGGGGGGAGCGGGAGGTGAGGTGACAGATAAGTGTCTGGTGAAGTATAATTTGTTTATTTACTTGAGATTTGTGTTTTTAGCTCATAAAATTCATAGAAATTACCCGGCCATAATATAATTACATTGCTTGAATTCTTATAAGATAGTGATAAATTTTAATATAATTAAGCTAAAATTTGCATTAGACATACAAATTTTAGATCTAATTTAAGAATTTTATTAGGGAGAGCAAAAATTTTATCTTTTGTACAAAATATATGAAGTTTATATTTCAAAATATTCCCTGTCTTGCAAGGATTTCAGCAATGCAAATTATATTATCCTAACTTTAGTCTGAGGTATTATTTATTTTTAAATCTGTAATCCTAGTCTTTTTCCCCAAACGTTTCTCAGGAAGGTGGAGGGTAGGGAGGGAGGGGTGACAGTGACATGTTTGACAGTTGGCGCCTGTGGTGTGAAGTATTTAATTGTTTGTTTATTTTTTTCTTTTAGATTGAGTTTTTGTTTTTTGCTTATAAAATTTAATAGAAGTGACCAGGGTGAATTTAATTTGTATTGCTGGAATTCTTATAAGATAGTGATTAGTTTGAATGTAAACATAGAAGAGATCACTGAATTGGCTGAGTACCTCCTCAGCTTATCAGCTGATGTTCAAAACAAAATGTGATTTTCATAAGGATTTCGTTAATCAAATTTTTTTTCGTTAACCGAATTGAAGATTCTTATGGAAGGTAATTCGTTAACCAAAATTTCGTTAACCGAGGGACCACTGTATAGCGAATAGAAGAATATACTGTTAAAATAGTTCAGTTTAAAAAGTATAAAAATATAAAATAAATAATAATAATAATACTGCATCATACACCAAAAACATGAAAACGGTTCACAAACAACAAAAATCTTACCTAATTAATGATAACTAGTACAAAACTACTGTAATTTACTACCTAACACATGAAAAACATTAATAAAATACCTGTACTGTATAACTTTCGTACAGTACCTTATGGGAGGGCAGTCTGGGTTTGCCACCACAAGGGGGTGAAAGAGGCTAGCTTAGTAAGGACCTTAATCAGCAAGATGAGGAGGGTTGTCAACCTCATCACTGCTGTCTGCCAAGGGCACCACAGTCACACCAGAGGTGGAAGGAGTGAAAGAAAATCCACTGGTGGAGGGAGTGGGACTGGAATTTGAAGATGCAGGAAGCGGTTTGAAGGTGGTGATGGGTCTGAAGGAGGAGGATATGGTCGGTTGTCTTGCCTTGTTCTTCAGCTGTTGTTGAATCTCAGTGTAGACTTTGATGTCTCTCTCCATACTAGAGGCAACTGCACCACTCCTTTCCCTGAGAGGGTCCTTGGCACGGTAAAAGTTGAGCCCCTTACAAACGAGGTCAAGGACCTTACTGATAACCTTGAGAGTGAGCTGGATCTCAGGTAGCTTTTCTGGCTGGTCCTCCTCCTCTTCATGAAACCTCTGCTGCTGGAGCTGCACGAGTTCTTCATTGGTGAGGACCTGGCTGTGTGACTAGAGCAGATCCTGGACATACCCCCTGTCCACCTCCTCAAACCCAACCTCTTGGGCAAAGTTAACAATGTCCTGCTGCTCTTTTCCCACAATGTCCTGCTGCACATTTCCCACATCACCAAGTCCAAGAAAATCGTGCATGCACTCGGGCAAATCCTGCACCACACGCCGTTCATGGTTTGCTCTGACATCTCCTTCCAAGACTCATTGATGTGGTCAATGGCTTTCTTAATATTGAAGACATTCCACAATTCCTTGATGCTGGTCTAGTTATCTGCAGTCTGGTGCACAAGATCCCACATTGTGTGCTGAAGGCAGTAAGCCTTGAAGGTGGAAATGACACCTTGATCCATGGATTGGATGAGTGAGGTGGTGTTAGGTGGCACAAACATCACCTCGATGTTGGGTGGGTGTATAGGAGCATTGTCAAAGAAGATGAGGAATTTGTTGTCCAAGTTGTTCTTGGAACAATACTCCTTGCACATGCTTGAGAGGTAATTAATTACGAAATTCTGCATCAGAGCCGTTGTCATCCACGCCTTCTGGTTGGAGTGCTAAATAACTGAAAGATGCTCCTTGTAGAATTCCTTACGAGTCCTAGGATTTTCTGAGTGGTAAACTAACTTCAGGTCACCTTCAGCATTACCACCAAGCAAAAGGGTGAGCCTGTTCTTGGCTACCTTAAACCGGGTGCAGTCTTCTCCTCCTGAGCAATGAAGGTACGTATGTGACGCATTGTGACAGCACCCTCTTCCAGAACAGCCCAGCACCTTAGGTGTTGGCACTTGTAGCTTCCACGGTCAACTTCAAGTTGTGTAGATTTGCCCAGAATTGGCCTTGAAATCACTCACGATGGTTACCTGGTCAGATGTGAGGTCACACCTGCAATCTTCCCACAATAACAAAGCCTTCTTTTTGATGAAGAGGGTGCACAGGGGGCAGGGGCATGTGAAGTCTGGTCTTCTATCTCCAGTTGGAGAAGATGCTCCATGTTATCCATCACAAAGTCACAACTATGAGTTAGTCTGCTTGCTCCTACACGTGTGATGTTTTCAGCTACTTGCTTGATCTCATCAGTTTGCTTATAAATTGTGGCCACAGTAGAAACAGCCAAACCAAGATCTTTCCCAACTTTTGTAAAGCCATTACCACATTCTTGACACTTTTTAACCTCCAGCTTTGGCTCAAGAGTTACAGCTTTTCATATTTTCTTTGATGTAGTATGGGTAGCCGAGGATTTAGCAGAACACTTGGATGCCACAACGAAAGGTATAACAAAAGGATGGCATGAATACACATGGATAAAGAGGGATCACTTCACACATACACAATGAATGGCAGATGGAAAGACGCGGGAGGGAGGAGGGTTATGATTAATGAGTGAAAAGATGTCTCTGCGTATCTCTCCCCAAGATGGCCGCCCCAGCTGACTTCCAGGATGCTATTTGAATTTTTACCAGGATCCAAATTCGCATAAGTGGGGAAAGCTTTCGTATCTCAAAATACAGTAGTGGTGTCAATTTAGGAAATTCATATAAGCGGATATATGTTTCCAAAATGTTCATAAAGTGAGAGATACCTGTACATGAAAACACTGAAAATTATAGGCATCCCCCGCATTACAGAAGGGTTCTGTCCCTGAAAAATTGACTGTATCGCGAAATTCCGTAACGCGAAACCTATTTTCCCATTGACTTCCATTATAAAACTGGAGATGCAGTCCTAAGGACTTTTTTCGGCCCCAAAAAAGTAATTCAAGCACTTTTATGAATGAAAATAAACATTTATAAACACATTCAATACAGTACATTAAATAATTTATGATATACCTTCTTAAAACGTCAAGTTTAATATCCAATGTAATGCCTTTGCGGCTTCTTTTTGCACTACTGCAGTCACTTCCACTTGATGGCCTCTTTCCAGTCATCTTGAATAAGGGTAATGCACCGTGCTGTACTGTACTGTATTTGCTGTATGTTTGTAAAAGTTAAATCCAACTGCTGGGGCGCGAAACATGCGCGCACACTGGATGTAAACAATGGAGTGACTCCTCGTGGCGATGCCACGCTTGGCGGTAGCAAACACCAATAAATCCACACCTAACAAATTATAATTTTTAAAAAAAAATTACAGCTTTAGTGATTTTTTTTAATTGTTAAAATTTACCCCAATTTCCGTAAGGGCGGATTTACGGGCGGTAATGCGAAATTATTGGTCATAATTTACAAATTCCATAAGAGCGAAATTCCGTAACCCGGGCTTCCGTAACGCGAGGGATGCCTGAATCTATAAATGCATGATGTTCCTACCCTGTAGTAGATCACTATGCTCTCAATGAAAGAACAAGGGAACCAATAGCTCCTTTAGATTAAAGTGAAATCATTCCAAGGCCCACTGCCATCAAGTCCCTCAGAAATATGGATACCACTCCCATCCAAAGCTTGATGCATCAAACAAGTCTGGTTTAGGAAGTGTCCAAGGTACAGAATAGGAAATTTTGTTTGTTTGCCTCAATTCTTCAAGAAAGAAAGCAAAACTAAACTAACTCATTTCAAATTAATAAATTTAACTTGAAACAATTGCAAGTCTTGAATAAAGCAACCAATAAATTGGAACATCACTCTTAGCAAGCTAATGAATAAGATATATATTCATATAAAAAAATAGTTAAAAATTTTACCTTCTCATACATGAGCAACATAGCCATCTGGAAAGTCGACATGGTGATGAGATATGTCCGTTTGCTGTGGCTCACCTTCAACTCTCCTGTAAAAGATAAGAATGCTGTTAAAAACCTTTAATCAAAGATTAAAAAAAAAAAAAATCTTATTTATGAGGGGCAAAATTAAATAATATTCAAAACCAGCTTACTGAAATAATAAAATTATTGCTAAGATACACCTCAAGTGATCAAAATTAAAAAAAAATAAATGATATGCAAATTCATTGAACAGAATCATTGTTAAATGGTAAACTGCAGTCTCTTAACACTCCTGTGCGCCACCTAATTTATAACAAGTACCCCTCCAACGCATGGGCCAGTTGTGACCTTCTTGCACGGAAGAGCCACACTGTAGTACAGGTTGTACCTCTCTAGTCCGGCATTCTGTGGTCCGGAAACTCCAGTGGTCCAGAACGATTTTAGTTTGTCCAATAGGTAGATAGGCAGCTTTTTTTTTTTTTTTTTAAACTTATCTGAATTATTATTATTATTATTATTACAGGAGTATTAAATTTTTGCCCCTCAGGCCCCAATGTGGGTCAGTGACCTATGCCCGGGTGGGCTAATCCCCGTAAAAAAAACAACAACAACAAAGCCCCGGGAAATTAAGGTTTGTTTACATCCGGCAGTTCGGCTGCTCTCTCTCTGCTTGTCTATACAGAGAACAACATTTAACCCTTCAATATATATGAGCAGTAAATAAGTGTTGCTTTCATATTCTTATGTAATGACGATCTGTTTTCACATGTGCATACTTACATACGCGCAGTCTCACTTTTTTTTCTTTACCATTAATGGTTAGCTACTATTAATTATTGTTCCATTTATTAACATTAAATAACATTACTTCATGCAACCATATTAATTTTTTTACATTAATTTTACTACAGCTACAATCAGGGTCATATTTTCTTCAGTTTTATATGTAGAACCAATCAGTCACTGGTTTTGTAATCATTAACGAAAACAATGCCGGCAGCTGTCTCGTCTCCTCGTGTGTTTTAATATTCCACATATTAATGAATTGTATTGTTCATTTTACACACAAACATTAATTCAATAAAAAAAAATCAGAAACATTAATTAAAATATATATGAACGGTAAATAAGTGTTGCTTTCATATTCTTATGTAGAGTAATGACGATATGTTTTCACATGTGCGCACTTACATACGCGATCTCTCTTTTTTTTCTTTACCATTATCGTTAGCGACTTCTATTGTTCCATTTATTAACATTAAATGACATTACTTAAAACAATCATATTAATTTTACTACAGCTACAGCCAAGGTCTTATTTTCTTCAGTTTTATATGCAGAACCAGTCAGTCACTGGTTTTGTAATCAACGAAAACAATGTCGTCACATTTCCTCGTGTGTTTTAATATTCTACGTACTGTATTATTAATGAAATGAATTGCTCATTTTGCACACATAAACATTAATTCAATCAAAAATACATTCAGTAATAAACAATAATGAATCCTTTGTACATAAGAGAAATGACGCTGTTTACACGATTCTGTACGTCGTCTGAACGTTGGTGGGCCACTCAAACCCGTCGAAATTCGAGTTTCCACCGTCAAAAATTTTATTTTTATTTTTTTTGTGTGTTCCAAAAAAAAAAGTTGAACTAAAAACTCGCAAAATTTGAGAAGCTACTGTACGACATTTAACCCTTCAATATGTCTTCAAAGAGACCATGAAGCAGAGAGAGTGGTGCTAGTGCTTCCAAGCTTAGCACAAGTCACTATCTATCCAGGAAAAGGGTGAATTTCCATAGTCCGGCACCGGTCAGGTCCCGAGGTTGCCGGACTAGAGAGGTACAACCTGTACTATCTATTTTTTCTTCAAATAGATTTTCAGCAAAAGGTTCATTTTTTCCTAAGATAAAACCAACTATATTATACAGTAGGGTCAAGATATATCGCGAGATGGGGTCCAACGATGTTCACTATATACTAATTGCGATATATATAATTACATGTAATCAATGGGGAAATTAGGGTTAGGTTATGGAGGCCCAAAAAATTTACTAAACTTGACTTAACGGGTTCATTTTCTTACTAATTAAAGCATCAATAAACGCTAGACTCGGGAACAACAGGCTATTTCAATGTCAGTATCAATATCAAGGAACACCAGACTCGGCAGCAGACGATGCACTGCCACCCTCACCGGACAATCCCACACCTACATAAACGAACACCAAAAATATTAGTTACAGTATTAAATCTTTTCCATTAAGCTTTCCATTATCTTCACGTCACTCGCAACTCATTTACACTCGCTTTAAAAGTCGTAATCTGCAGCAGAGTCGGCTGCTTTCTTGTCACTCACTCAGAAAGACTGAGCGGGCGAGAGTGAATGCGTGATTGAGCAGCCACGGTGGCGCCTTTGATGAGCAAATAACACATTTGTTTGCCGTGGAAGTACATTTGAAATATTTCTTGCCCGATTCCCTCACGAAATAAAAAAATTATCACCAGATAGAGAAAAATTTTGATAATTTTGGTAGCCGCGATATAAAAAAAATCATTATATAAAGTCGCGATATATCCCGACCCTACTGTACGTACAATTGTTTGCTCTTTCACATGAAACAAGAAAAAATGTAAAGAGAATAAAGAAGTTCAGTACTGTAATATTTTTGAAGATGCTGAAATCATGCATTACAGTTTTCAATACTGTACAATCAACTTGTGTTTTAGCCAACAAACGACCAAGTAAGGACAATAAGTGTTAGATAAAAAAATAATAATATTTATTGGTGAAATAAAAAAATCATATAAGTAATAATAAAGTTGGTACTTGTAAATTGAAAAACAAAAACCAGAAACAAAAACAGAAAAATGTACAGTACAGTACAGTACCTAAAGCTGTTTCCAAAACTGTTCACTCTCTTTTCAGTTTTTGCCCACGATATCCCCGTTAGCCGGAACACTTGGTGCAGAGCAATTCCATGGATGAGATATTTCCAGCTAACCAAATAACTTTCTCAAACCAGGAAAAATTCCTTATCCCGGAATCTTTTCTGGTTACTGGGAAAAGATTCCGAGTGTCTAAACTAGACATCTTGCACAGACAGACACTAGCCCACTTCCCCAGAATGTTTCTGGGTGCTGGGGATGTTTTCCTCGAGTCTAAACTACCAGAGTCCGTAAATACAGTTCTAATTAACTTAGAAACTCCATTTCTCTACTATAATAATCTAGAATAGTTTATCTAAAAGTTTGGTGAAATAAATATAGTATTTGAAAATTTAAAATCTATATGATGGGCGTGAATGAAGCTGTGTGTTACAGCAAAGACTGTTATTTTCCACTCCCATGGAGCTGTGGGGATTAGTGGTCTCATATTACTGACCTTCTGATGGAATGTCATGTCACCCTTTCTTGGGTGGAGGATTAGTGGGTCTCATGACCTGAAGATGTCTTGAATAAACACGAAAGCTAAAGTATTTTTAGGGAGATTGTGATAAGTATAAGTATGAATGAGCAAAGTTGTATCCCTTCAACATTATGTTACATAACATTTTAAAATATGGAGTGAGAAAACAGAAAGGTGAGGATTAATAGAAAGTTGGAGTGGAAATGAGTGTTGCCAAGTGCTCAACATTAACTCACTACCACTCAGTCATACAGTAAGACCTTCACTCCTCATGCTTGCTGTCTTAATTCCCATGTTGGAGGTATGTGAGTGGTGTTGGAGGTCTGTGAGTGGTGTTGGAGGTCTGTGAGTGGTGTTGGAGGTGTGTGAGTGGTGTTGGAATGTGTGTGTGGGAATGTGTGTTTGTGGGAATGTGGGTGTGTGGCTGTGTGTGTGGGGAGGGTGTGATGTTGGGGTGTGTGAATGGTTATTGGAGGGTGTGCGTGTAGGTGGTTGTTGGAGTGTGTGTGATGTTGGGATGTGTTTGGTGTGTGTGTGTGAGTAAAGATGGTGTGGGTGATGTAGAGGTGTGTGGGGGGTGTTGAAGGGTGAGTGTGGGTGGTTGTTGGAGGTTGTGCGTGTAGGTGGTTGTTGGAGGGTGTGTTTGTGTGGGTGGTTGTTGGAGGGTGTGTTTGTGTGGGTGGTTGTTGGAGGGTGTGTATGTGTGGGTGGTTGTTGGAGGGTGTGTTTGTGTGGGTGGTTGTTGGAGGGTGGTGTTGTGTTTGTGTGGGTGGTTGTTGGAGGGTGTTTGAGTGGATTGTTGGAGGTGTTTGTGTGGTGGTGGGATGTGGGTGGTTGTTGGAGGTGTGTTTGTGTGGGTGGTTGTTGGAGGGTGTGCTGGTTGTTGGAGGTGTGTTTGTGTGGGTGGTTGTTGGAGGGTGTGTTTGTGTGGGTGGTTGTTGGAGGTGTGTTTGTGTGGGTGGTTGTGGAGGGTGTGTTTGTGTGGGTTGGTTGTTGGAGGGGTGTTTGTGTGGGTGGTTGTTGGAGGTGTTTGTGTGGGTGGTTGTTGGAGGGGTGTTTGTGTGTGGTTGTTGGAGGGGTGTTTGTGTGTGGTTGTTGGAGGGTGTGTTTGTGTGGGTGGTTGTTGGAGGGTGTGTTTGTGTGGGTGGTTGTGGAGGGTGTGTGTGTGGGTGGTTGTTGGAGGGGTGTGTGTGGGTGGTTGTTGGAGGGTGTTTTGTGGGTGGTTGTTGGAGGGTGTGTTTGTGTGGGTGGTTGTTGGAGGGTGTGTTTGTGTGGGTGGTTGTTGTGTGTGTGTGGTTGTTGGAGGTGTGTTTGTGTGGGTGGTTGTTGGAGGTGTGTTTGTGTGGGTGGTTGTTGGGTGTTGTTGTGTTGTGTGTTTGTGTGTGTGGTTGTTGGAGGTGTGTGGGTGGTTGTTTGTTGGAGGGTGTGTTTGTGTGGGTGGTTGTTGGAGGGTGTGTTTGTGTGGGTGGTTGTTGGAGGGTGTGTGTGTGGGTGTGTGGGTGGTGGGGTGTGTTGTGTGTGGGTGGTTGTTGGAGGTGTGTTTGTGTGGGTGGTTGTTGAGGGGTGGTGTGGGTGTTGTTGTGTTTGTGTGGGTGGTTGTTGGAGGGGTGTGTTTGTGTGTGTGGTTGTTGGAGGTGTGTTTGTGTGGGTGGTTGTTGGGTGGTGTGTTGTTGTTGTGTTGGTGTGGTGTGGTTGTTGGAGGGTTGTGTTTGTGGGTGGTTGTTGGAGGGGTGTTTGTGTGTGTGGTTGTTGGAGGGTGTGTGTGGTTGTTGGAGTGTGTGTTGTTGTGTGGGTGGTTGTTGGAGGTGTGTTTGTGTGGGTGGTTGTTGGAGGGTGTGTTTGTGTGGGTGGTTGTTGGAGGGGTGTTTGTGTGGGTGGTTGTTGGAGGGGGTGTTTGTGTGTGTGGTTGTTGGAGGGGTGTTTGTGTGGGTGGTTGTTGGAGGGTGTGTTGTGTGGGTGGTTGTTGGAGGTTGTGTGTGTGGTTGTTGGGGGTGTTTGTGTGGGTGGTTGTTGGAGGTGTGTTGTGTGGGTGGTTGTTGGAGGGTGTGTTTGTGTGTGTGGTTGTTGGAGGGTGTGTTTGTGTGGTTGTTGGGGTGTTTGTGTGGGTGGTTGTTGGATGTTTGTGTGGGTGGTTGTTGGAGGGTGTGTTTGTGTGGGTGGTTGTTGGAGGGTGTTTTGTGTGTGTGGTTGTTGGAGGGGTGTTTGTGTGGGTGGTTGTTGGAGGGGTGTTTGTGTGGGTGGTTGTTGGAGGGTGTGTGTGTGGTGTGTGTGGAGGGTGTTGTGTGTGGGTGGTTGTTGAGGGGTGTGTTGTGTGGGTGGTTGTTGGAGGGTGTTTGTGTGTGGTTGTTGGAGGGTGTGTTTGTGTGTGGTTGTTGGAGGGGTGTTTGTGTGGGTGGTTGTTGGAGGGTGTGTGTGTGTGTGTGGTGTTTGTTGGAGGGTGTTTGTGTGGGTGGTTGTTGGAGGGGGTGTTTGTGTGTGTGGTTGTTGGAGGGTGTGTTTGTGTGTGTGGTTGTTGGAGGGGGTGTTTGTGTGGGTGGTTGTTGGAGGGTGTGCTTGTATAGGTGTGTGATGTAGGGGTGTAATGTTGGACTGAGAGTGTGGGAGTCTAACCTTATGGGGGGTGAGGGGGGACAGCCCTGTGGTCACTTCTCCCCCATTCAAGCGTGGCTAATTGTGATAGGGAGATGAATTTTATACCATAATGATCCATAATAAATTCTCTCCAAGACGTTTCCAATACAACATCCTTAAACAAAATATTTTGATATGATATAAAGATGGGAATTCCATTCTTTAAAATAAATAAATAAATAAATAAATAAATAAATAAATAAATAAAAACGAAAGAAATGTTGATACTGGGGTCAATAAAATCAATTCTTATTTCGTTAGACACACCATTTTTTATCAAAATAATCCTGAATGCAATGTCAGGTCAGCCATTGTTAGATGGGGGATTAATGGGTCTTATGACCTGAAGACGTCTTGAATGACATTAATTTTTACCTATGAGTTACTGTATATGTATACACAGTACTGTACTGTATTGTATATGAAGAGTACAGGTACAGTGGGGTCTGCATTTACGTGGTCAATTGAACCCGTGGAGGCCCGCGTAACACAAGAAACACGTAAATGAAATAACAGAACATATGGGATTAATTGAAATAGAGACTGGGCCAACCCCCAAACTCCTTTTTTTCCGACACAATACGTACGTTGTAGTAAAAATAACATCTTAATTTTATGATGGTATGCACACACAATTAATAATTAAGAGAAATATCGATAATATTAGGTTTTTTAACACTTACGTTAGTAGAAAAGATGGGTCGGCACACGTGGATGGCGGCTGGTTCCGAGGCAGAGGGCAGATTAGTGGCCCTCCGGTGAATCACTTTCACTACTCGCAGAGGTTTGCAGGGCCTCCCAGACAAACCTCTCAAAGTCCATATCGTCACTATCACTATCACTGACTTGGGCTGGCTGTGGTTGTGGTGGGTTGCGGGCGAGGAAGTCCTCAATACTACGTTGACGACTAGCATTGATGTTGTCGAGATAGATCTGGATATACGGCTCCATAAATTTCGTCAGATGGTTATTAGACGCTTCATACCGATGCTTGTCTGGGTCGTTGTTAAAGATGAGCTTAATTTTCTCCCCCAACTCTATGATTTCCTTCACACAATCATGGCTTGGTCCAGGTAATTCAATGTTTTTCTCTGGTAGTGGGGGTCCCGCGGAAGCCATTGTGAGGGGAATAGCGGGCACAAGAGAGAACTGTCTACGCGGACTGAGAACAATGAGACAGGCCCTGCTAGGTCAGCGACTTCTTCCTTCCCGTGGCAGGGCACGTCATATTACATTAAACCAATCACAGCTAGCGGGGGAGGGAGGTAAGGATGCGTGGCCCAATCACAGTCCGATACGTCATATGACGTCACCGATAACGCAACAGCGACATACTGCGCAACCTTACTCGTGCCACTTGACGGGATGGTGGGCCGCTTGAATCCAAAATGGCGCGGCGTGTCTGAACCCTCCAGCGACTCGTCGCGTAAATGACCAAATTTACCACATAATTAAAGCATTTCGATTCTGGCAAGGCACAGCATAAATGACCAAACGCGTTAACCAAAACCACGTAAATCCAGACTCCACTGTATTAATAAGCAGAGATTATTACAGTAATGTATCTTTACTAATTAATGAAAAACAAATAAACAATATTGTATCATGAATGAAGCGGTACAGTACTGAAGTTGGTGGCAAACAATCATTAAAGCTATCCTTTGGGGGGGGGAATCAGTCACATTTACCCTCCCTTTCCCACAGCATTCGTTATAAACTAAATATTTGTGTTAGAGAGATGAATTTGTAAGGCAATGTCTGATCTAAACCTCACAATTTTACTATTTGTATTGAGGACACCATGATTTAAGTATATGTGTAATTATTCTGAGCTAATCAAACAACACTAGGAAACCTTGTTATGATCTCTGGAGAGAGAAAGAGAGAAAAAAAAAAAAAAGAAGCCATCCAACTATAGAAAAAAATGAGTTTAAGTAACATGAATACCGTAACAGCTTCAATACCTGTACCTTAAGAGACCAAACGCATTGTTCCATAACCCATGTTTAATAAGTGCATGACAGAGACTTCACATGTCGCTTAATATCATGATATTTTTCTTCATGTTTTACCTCAAGAGGATATTATAACTTCAATGTACAACAACTAAAGCAGCTATAAGAGATGGCCAGGTCTGTTACTATGCAATGTATATCATTAAAACAGTACCAGTTTATTTTAAACAAACATACTAAGCAATGCTCAAGAAGTAATAGCTCTTTATTCTTCCCATGGGAAAAAATGAGAAATTCATCACTATACCTGTATGTTTATTCTTGTACAAAGGCAAGTTAGAAGAATTTCATGTTGTAAATAGATTGAGAAAATTTGATAATGATAAAAAATATCAAATCTGATGGGCATGGATTATAACCAGATTTAATGCACAACAATGATGAAAACACACAGGTAAGGTAAAAGATACAGCAGCTCTTACCTTGACATAAATGATGTAGCCATGTAAGCTTCCTACCATTAAAGTGCTTGTGATAAAAACTTTCAAACTGCAAAAAAACATAAAATATATTAATAAGAACTATGATTTTGACTAAAAATACAATTTCATGACATTTCAAATGTATATGTTACGTTTTTGGGGCGAAATTGGCTATTTTGCAAAATGACCGGCATGCTTATTGGTAATTTTGCAAAATAACCTACAAACAGATAAGCTAAAGTAACCTAACCTTATGGTTGAATAAAGTTAGTTTAGTTAGGTTAGCTTAGCTTAGGTTAGGATAGGATGACTTGTGTAGCTTGATACACAGTTAAGTGGTCCTGTTCTTGTTTCTTTTTCTTTTTTTAATTTGGACTATGTGCTGCCCTAACCACAAGGTTAGATTAGTTTGGATTATCTGCATGTAAGTTATTATGCAAAATTACCAATATGCATGCCGGTCATTTTGCAAAATAAACAATTTCACAGAAAAAAAAGTAACCTATACACTACAAAGTGTAAACATGTCTATATGTAAGACTTGTGTTATGGTTGGTTATCATGGATAGGTGAATGGCAAAGTATTTGAGAATACATTTGGTGAGGCAAGAATGTCTGATTTTACTGTAGCAGTTTAGTGTCTTTAACGAGGAAATAATAAAAAAAACATCTAGGTTAAAGGCTAGAAATATGGGTCAGTATAAAGAGTGAAGAAAATTAAAGATACTGTATGGCGATGACAATTTCACATGACGAGACAGCAAAACTGCAAGACACAAAGTGAAATTAGTACAGTAGTGTGTATAAGATGAAATTGGAGTCACTGTAGACTGTACTGTATTTGCAGTAATAAAATTTTAGTTTTTCAAACATGGGACTATATTATCAGCTCGGGACTTTATGCATCCCATCCTAGTCTGGGGGCATAAGCTATATTCTGTTCACTCAAAGCTTGCAACTGAAGCCTAGGATCAGTTTGAAGCAAGACAGCTGAAGAATAACTACATTTCTTATAATATTAATCTATATTGTACTTATAGTTTGACATTTTAAGCAATAACTTTTCTATGTTGTGAAATGTACTGATAATAAAACTGTAATGAAGAGAACATGAACATGATAAACAAATTGTGGGATGTACAGTCATATGCAAGATCATTTAGCTTGAGATTTCCCTATTGGGACTGCCCATGTTTTCTTTTCAAGAAACGTAGTGAATCCTCAAGGCGAGAGCAATGCTCACGAATATGACTGAAATTATCGTGAGAAGAGGGTGGGAGCCCTAAGCAAACCCTAAGGATAAATCAATTAACATAACTGCAATTACAAATATGTTGCAAGGCCTCTAATAAAGTAAAAAAAAAATAATCATCATACATATACTGTACAGGTATGATGAATTTCGCAGGGGGACGGATATGGCGATTAGACATTCATACCCCGAAATTTTATACAGGCATCCCCCGCGTTACGGAACCCTGGGTTGCAGAATTTCGCTCTTATGGAATTTGTAAGTTATGACCAATAATTTCGCGATACGGCCCGTAAATCCGCCCTTACGGAAATTGGGGTGAATTTAACAATATATAAAAAAAATCACAATATAAAATTATTTTTTTTTTTAAATGATAATTTGTTAGGTGTGGATTTCTTGGTGTTTGCTACCGCCAAGCGTGGCATAGCCACGAGAAGTCACTCCATTGTTTAGATCCAGTGTGCGCGCATGTTTTGCGCCCCAGCAGTTGGATTTAACTTTTATAAACATACAGTGAGTACTCTATGTCTGTCTTTGATACCCCCAAAATGTTCTACACTAATGAGGGTATACGCAAACACTTGTTATCTTGAAAATAGGTTCTTATTCTCGTACGGGAGACAAATACAGAGGAACAAATAGACAGTGGCTTCCACGCCATAAGGACTAGTGATCTCAACTCCATGTATCACTCCGCGCTGGCATGCACAGATGCCAGCGTTCACATGCTGAATACATAATATGTAAATATGGTAATTCACATACATAACATGGTGCATAATAAATGGAAACATTACATAGGATTAATACATGTTCTGTAATACTTTACTATACATAATTAATAGAGTAATATAAGAATACACAGCTTAAGGTACTACCTCGTGTCCATATTATACAAGTACAGTACAGTGCATTACCCTTATTCAAGATGACTGGAAAGAGGCCATCAAGTGGAAGTGACCGCAGTAGTGCAAAAAGAAGCCACAAAGGCATTACATTGGATATTAAACTTGACATTTTAAGAAGGTTTGAAGCTGGAGAAAAACTTAGCCAGATTGCAAAAACATTAGGTCTTGCTACTTCATTAGTGGAAACAATGCAGGATAATAAGGACAAAATTAGGTCAAGTGCTCAAGCTGCTACTCCATTAACTGCTCGAACCTTGTATTTTCATCTAAGTGATGTGATGCTGAATATGGAACGACTCCTGAGTGTCTGGATTGAAGATCAGACTAAATGCAATGTGCCACTAAACACTATGGATATTCAACAGAAAGCCATAAGTTTATATAATGATTTGCAGGAAGAGGAAGGTGCATCTTCTGAGGTTAAACCTTTTCTGGCTAGTAAAGGTTGGTTTGAAAGGTTAAAGAAGCGCCTTAATTTACACAACATAAAAATGAGCGGTGAAGCTGCCAGTGCTGATACAGATTCTGCTAAGAAATATCCTGCTGAGCTGAAGAAAATTATTGATGAAGGAGGTTACACACCAGAACAAGTGTACAATGTGATGAAACTGGGCTTTTCTGGAAGTGCATGCCTGCTAGAACTTTTATTTCCATTGAAGAAAAATCAGCACCAGGCTTTAAAGCATCCAAAGATCGTCTAACACTTCTTGTGGGAGGAAATGCTTCAGGTGACATGAAATTAAAGCCCCTACTTGTGTATCACTCAGAAAATCCAAGGGCTCTCAAGGGCTATGCCAAGTCCAATCTACCTGTGATTTGGCATTCCAATAAGAAGGCTTGGATGATTATGACCCTTTTCCAAGACTGGTTCACTAGCTGTAGAAAGATATAATGCCAAGCGTAACATATCTAATAAAGCATTGCTCCTCTTAGCCAATGCACCAAGCCACCCAGTAAATTTAAATGATCTTTCTGATAATGTGAGAGTGGAGTACATCCCCAAGAACACCACTTCCTTGCTGCAGCCAATGGATGAAGGTGTGATTGCTAACTTTAAGGCATATTATCTTAGGAAAACTTTTTTGCAGCTCATAAAAGCAATTGATGGTGAGGATAAACCTACAATTAGGGACTTCTGGAAAAAGTTCAACATCTTGGATGCTGTGGATAATATAGTCGAGTCATGGGATGAAGTGAAAACCTCAGCTATGAATGGTTCATGGAAATACATATGGCCAGAGTGTGTCCATGAATTTCAAGGTTTTTCACAAGCTGAAAGTTTACAGCAAGTTCAACAAGACATTGTGACACGTGCAAATAATGTAGGCTTTGAAGAAGTCATAGAAAATGATGTGGTTGAGTTGCTAGAGTCCCATAGAGAAGATTTGACTTATGAAGATCTTATGATGCTGGAACAAGAGCGAGCTGCAGGACAAGAAGAGGATGTAAAATCTCCACCCACCCCACTTCAGTTGACAACAAAGGATATGTCTAAAGGGTTTGCACTAATACAGGAAGGTCTGCAAATCTTTGCTGATAACGACCCCAACCGTGAAAGGAACATCAAGATTGCAAGAGCAGTTAACAATGCTCTCAGTTCCTACACTGAGCTGTACAAGGAGAAGGTGAGCTGTAAACGTCAAACAAAATTGGATGAGTTATTCACCCTCAGAGAAAAGCTGAAAGCAGATGATGAAGCAGATGATGATTTACAGGGCAGGGCAGAAGAGTGTAGTGCCCCTCCCTCTCCCTCCCAATAACTCCCTTTGCACCACCTATCCTCACCCAACATCTTTTGTGGTGAGTACAGTACAATATTTTTATTTATTCCAACTGTATTTCTCTTCATATTACAAGTATATCATAAATTATTGAATGTACTGTACTGTATGTGTTTATAAATGTTTATTTTCATTCATAAAAGTGCTTGAATTACATTTTTGGGGCCACAAAAAATTCCATAGGAACGCATCTCCAGTTTTATAATGGAAGTCAATGGGAAAATAGGTTTCGCGTTACGGAATTTCGCGATACAGTCAATTTTCCAGGGACAGAACCCTTCTGTAATGCGGGGGATGCCTGTACTTCACGTTTGTTAACCAAAAATCAGACTGCCAAATTTGAAACCCATCTGCAGACGACACTACAGCAAATCTCATTCAAGCCTCCAGGTATGTTTATCTCGGTTGTATTTCCAATAGATAAATGATTATTCGATGGTTAGTTCAAAGAAAAATAGAACAGCAAATTGTGAATATGGAGGAAGGTTTTACTATGGAAATATCCCTTCAGTTTTGTTGACGTCTTTAGGCCTACTGTAATCTAACACACACGTGTGAACTCACCTGCTACTAATATAGAAGATACATTTGATAATTCTACTGATTTAGTACAGCATATCTTTATTTTTACTGCCCATAACTAACATTACAGTATGGGTTTAGACACACTGCAGGAAGATTTCCTTTTAGTTGTAAAAATTTTTACTGGTGATATATTATATCAGATAGTATCCGAAATGAATGAAATATTTCAATACTTGTAGCATACAGGTATTAGCTTAGGTCAGGGTTGAGTCAATACTGATGCTGAAGTCTTCACTTTACCTCACACTCACATGTGAACTCATTTATTACCAGTTCATCATCAGTATACAAGATATGTACTATCGTGCACCAAAGTCGTGTCCACTACCCATCCACAGTGAGGATTCGAATAGCCTTGAGTCTGAAGTTCCGAAACAGCTGGAAGTACTGTGACCCCGACATGGGTAGCCTTTTGGGTGGCAGCGGCGTGGGGGAATAGAGGGGGCGGGGTTGGCCTGGCCTTGAGGCTGTGTGTAGGTGGAGCATAACATCATTAATTCATAAACGCGATAACAATAAGAATGTCATGAAGATAGTTAATATTATTAAGCATGGTGAGAGATGTGTCAGGGTAAATAAAAAGCACTACAACGACCATATCTCTGCCATTCCTTGGCCTCTGACACGGTGAGACATTGAGCACAGTAATTAATTCTCCGAGCTACCGGTAGCTGATCCGAATCCCTGAAAGTTGTTACTAAGGTTGGCAAAACACTGGAAACATGCGAGGTCTCATTCCTACCATTATCGTCACCAACAGGTAAGTCACATTAATTTGTCAGCATAGCCCATGTCATCCTTATACTATTACAGGGTGTCCCATGAGTGACAGCAGATATTTGTAGAGGTGAAACAATATGTGTTATTGAGTTGAAAATCTTCTACACATAAGCATTTTTAGGTTTACTTTAGAAGTGAGGTGGGTTGTAAAAATTAAGCAGGGCAAAAATTTTGCCATGTTATATTTTATTTTTCTTACCAATTGCAGCCATACTATGTGCTGTTGTAATCCTTATTGTGGTGGATTACATAAGGCCTATTAATAACGTGAAATCCGTTTGAAGACACTGTAATGTTCCGACTTGCATTAAACAACATCATACATTCGAGTTCCCAAATCAGCGCCTAGCCTCCCCCACCTCCTACCCACCCAACTATCAAACCTCAACGTTTGAGCATCGTGGGATTCCACACCTAAACACTGTCGACTAGCATTCTCTCCCCACTCCCCCTCCACCATCCCCCCACTCCCTCCTCCCTTCCCCACCTCTTCCCTTCATCCCTCCCCAAGACTAACGTCAGTGGGCATTCCATCCCATCATTGCAGCTTCCCACAGAACCCCCAACCCCTCCCTATTCTACCCATGGTGACAAATTGGACTACTGTAATGAACACTCCACCAGAACCGACTACATGGCTTCTCCCCTTGTATTTAGAGTTAGCAGTAGTGTTGTGATAGCACAGTGAACTTACCAAAGACCAGACTTGACCATCACTGAAGCGTGGATTTAAACATTCTGGAACTTCAGTGAATATTCTTTGTAAAAAAATAAATTTTAAATGAATTATTTATAGGAGATAAATATGTCGTAACTGAAAATTGTCAGAAATATGTAAAAACAGTGGAAAACCATATATTTTGATTATTGGCGAGGCTAACCACCTATAAACAATTAATATTTGGCGATTGGCATAAGTCCTGGTAAAATGAACCAACAAGTCAAAAGCTAAAAATGATCAAATCATCAGTTTATCATGGTCACCATCAAAACAATCCTCTCGACATCACAAAACTATTCTGAATAGATCTAAGAATTGGCCATATCGCGTTGGCCGCATAGCCCAGCTCATGTCTTCCCCTAATGGAGCCCCCACCTATATGCTCCAACTGCCAAACACAAATAACAGTACAACATATTCTCATTGACTGCCCTATTTATAATGGGTATCAAACAGTAATGCTTCACTAACCCTACAATGTAAGATATCTTAGCAGACCCCCAAAACTTTCGAAGTTCAGTTTTGACCTTTTGAAATGCTGTAATCTCCTCCAAACAATATAACTTACTAAATTATAGAAACACAAATATATGTTAACTAATCCCTCTGGCGGCCTAGGAGGGGCTTAAATGGGTTGTGGTGATTGGTTAAACAATCTTGATGATGATGATGGGCCATGGGTGGTGTTCACTCTACAGTAGCAGGGGTGGTGGTGGAGGTTTGGGGGAAAAAATCACTACAGTTCACTATGAATACATGAAATAGGAAGGGTTTTGCAGGCGTTGATCAAAAAGATTTTAAACGTTATATAAGGTAGCAATACTAACCTAGGTGTTACTATATCCATTAATTTACTCTAGTATGTAAAAAGCCTGCATCAGTTACCACAATATTACTCTGCCATTTCAGATATGCCTGCAGAGACTGGCGAGCAATTTCGTAGGAAGTGATTGCTGAGCAAAGGCCAAATCATGTCGAGGATGTGGAGCGGGGCAACTGTGCGAACATTGCTCTCGAGTGGGGGAGGGCACCAAAGGCGATTAGGAGGTGGATCGCGATTGGGAGGAAAGAGGGGCTCAGTGGAGCGAAACCTGAAGCAGGAGGCCACGAGTAGCGTCGGCAAGGATGGATGCCATGATAAGTGGCAGCTGCAGCGGCATTCCAATCACGGGCATCAGTGGAGCATACACAAGAAATCTGGGCCTCAACTGCATGCATATGGCGGCGCTGCGACGCGCGGGATCCAGCTGCCATATTCCAGCTCACAAAGGGTGGCTAACACCTACTCACAAGGAGTGTCGACTCGGCTTTGCATTGGAACACCTTCACATGGAGAAGAATACTGGAGAACCATTATATTTACCGATGAAAGCGATGTTCAGGTCAGTGGGGCGAAGCAAGGCAGTGCTGGCTGACCCCCAACCCTGCAGCTACCATGAAACACATTCAACATGGCGCGGTGGTGGTAGGGTGTCAGTGTCATTCTGGGGGTGGATAAGGCCACATGGGCCAGGTGAACTGGTCCAAGATCAATGGCGAGCAGTATGGGTATACCTGGAACAAGTGCTAACTCCTCACACAGTCCGTGCTATGGCGGTTCCAGCCCCACTACTCAGGCTGGTTCATGACAACAGTCCATTCATACCAGCAACATAGTGAGACTACCTCCAGGATCACCCTGAAATTAGGGTCATCGACTGTAACACTAGGATGTGATATTAATCCGATTGAACATATTTGGGCCATGATGGCGTGGATGTGGGGCGAGCCTGGTGTGCAGCAATAGAGGCCAAAAGCTTCGGCGTGTGGGAGGTATCGTCGGCGACCAGGGTGTGTGCCTGAAGCTGGTGGAGCTCCATCCTAATAAGCCTTGATGAAGTCACAGGAGTACGGCTGGAACAGTAGGACTATTACCCCGAATGTACGGCTGGGGCAGTTTGGTTTTGGTATTTGTTTGTAAATACAATTAATATATATTAACTCACCTACAGTGTTATCTTAAATCCATGTCATAATGATGTCTTAAAACTATATAAGCATGAAAATTCATAACAAAGTAACTTAACAGACACAAATTATGTATTGTGTGGTATACAATAGTCTGCCTGCTGCGATAGGTGTTTTGTCGCACCTTTTAATGCAATTTATCAGACACATTTACCTTAAAACGGAAACCGCTCATGATGTTCAGCGCACAATGTTAGGCCCAACCTGAGCACACTCCAAAATATATGGAAACTTGTACGTTTGGGGTGTTTAACACTGGGGCTAACAGGGACATGCAACTGCAGATGCTACTGTGGGTGTTGTTCAGTCATGGGTTGAGAGAACCCATGCAAGACCATGAATAATGCTACCACGGCCACCTCAAGAACACTACGAGGAGAGGTTGGCCAAACCTTCTTCTCTATCAACAAAAAGAGCTGAGAATGGGATGTATAGAATACGTCAGTGTGGTAACCTGAAACAAAAGTTCACATGGATTAGATGTGGGTCACTGGTGGTGGTGGTTGTAGTTGTGGAAAAGGCCAGTCCACTTTGCCCCCCCTCCCTCACACACACACACACAGACTTTCAAGGTCATGAGGGGCAGTGGTTGGAAGCGTGGAAAAGTGGAACAGTCACTAGATTAGGTCTGAATACTATTTTACAATACTGATAACTTTTCACTCCACTCTTTTTAACATAAGCATATAATTATATAATATTGCATATTATCACAAATATTTATTAAGCCAAAGGATGGGTGGAATATAAATATAATAGTACCATAATCTCTCTTTGTCGAATAACAACAAAATTGTGGCGTGGTGGATGGTAAGACTAACTGACCCAAGGCCCTTCACCCTGATCCTTGCATATTTCACTTTTATCATACTATATTCCTCTTTAAAAGTATCATTGTGACCTGAGCAGCTTAATAAACTTTTTAGGGCTTTTTGTTCCTTGACTTCTGGCCTTCAAAAGCTGGCTGTGGTGGCGTGGACTTAAAGGCAGCTTGAGGGGTATGGTGGTGCAATGGCAAGTAGCCTGCCTCTCATCAGCACCCACCTCCTCTATTACCCCCCACACACACACTACAGTGAGGCTGACATCTGTTGGCGATAGCTGTTCCGAGCAAGGATATTCGAATCCTCACTGTGGCTGGGTAGTGGACACGACTTTTGTGCATGATAGTACTTTGTACAATACAGTACAGTATAGTGTACCTGTATATGATAATTCTATTGATTCTGTATATCTACATTTGATTTTCATTGCCCACAACTAACAGTAATTGTGATCAGCTGTTGTGTACAGCAAACAAACATTCCCTTTTTTCCTATGTTGGCAGACCTGGAACAAGTCCAACGCAAACACGTGAAATGATCTTGAATACAGCCGGTAAACTCCTTCTCGCCATGTGACATCATGCAGCGTGATGGAGGATGTCACTGAAATTTGGTACTCTTTCTATTGTTCTCTTCATAATATACTTGTTACTAGAGCATTTCATAGGTTCAATTTTGCTTCCCCAAGTATTGAAATCATCAGAGATCAACAAAGAAAGGTTATTATCCCTAAAACATCATAATATTAATTACTAAAGAACTGTAGTTATTCTTCAGGTGTCTGTCTGCCAACCAATCAGCTGCCATCCTACAAACTGACCCTAGGCCATTGTTGCAGGCTTTGGCTGTACAGACTGTAGTACCTGTAGCCCCATCTTCTTGTATTCAGAAAAATAATATATATATATATATATATATATATATATATATATATATATATATATATATATATATATATATATATATATATATATATATATATATATATATATATATATATATATATATATATATATATATATATATATATATATATATATATATATATATATATATAAAGGAAATGTAAATGTACTGCATAAGGATACAAAGAGATTGAAAATACTTTGAATGAAAAGGTACCTGGATGTTTTTGTTATGTGAAAACAAAGCAGAAGGATAATGGGGAGAAGTGATGGGACTAAATTTTACACCTGGGGTGCACTACCCACTAAAAGGGTCTTGGAGTGAGCCCTACGTGTTATAGGATGATCAGTGAAAAAATAATTCTGGAAGGGTATAACTTAGTCTTGTGGTATGTGTCCAAGCACAGAATTATGGCATTTACACATCTAACTTAGCTACACCTAGCAGGATTTCATAAACCCCATTTTATGTACCAATAAAAACTATTTTTTTACTAACAACCCAACCTTATTCAATCAAACAACAAGCCCCCCTGAAGGATTTCCCAAAGGTCTCCTGTTGTGTATTTGACCTCTTGCCTACATCATAAGATGTCACAAACTGAATAACTGGTCTTACATGAAATTGTGATACAAAACACTATTGGGTGGAACATACTGTAATTTATTCAAAAGATATGACCGTTTCAGAGTTGCACAAGGTGAAGTGTCCACATAGCAAAACAATCGTGTAATTTGGAAAACTACATGTTAATAACTTACTGTTTGTACAGATTTTTCCAGTTCTTGAGGCACAGCAAATGTTGTGATGCTTGTCTGCCCCAGTGGCCAGGCACCCGCCTGCAGCAAAGACATGGTTACACAATTAGTTTTTAACATTTCTCCTTGACATTATAAACATTTCAATACCTCAAATAAAATCACAAATACTGTACCAGTAATCAACAACATTATGAATACACAAACTAGCCTGGGCTTTACTTCTTACACCACAACAATATCCCAGCTCTGCTTACTGTTGTGTCATATATACCATATAATGTGGCCTATAAGTTGATCTTTCAAGCTCCAATTTTTTTGTTCAAAACTAAGGGTCATCTTATACAACAGGTATAAAATGTCAACCTCTAAGTATGCTCCACCACAAGCATCAGATTTTCACTTTACCTTACTGGTAGGTCTCAAGTCACTTTCCCAGCACTCAAACAAGTTTTACCTAACTATAGCATTTTTCCAGAAGGGTAACTGTCACTGAACTCGGCCTCAGGTCAGTGATTACACTAGTCATACCGACATCTGTCAAAACATTAAAATATCTTTTGGTGTGAACTACAGTGCTTTACAAACAAATGTTACTAGGGCAGTTACTTGTAGTATTTGTTGTTAAATTATTTAAAAATGCAATTATGGTACAGTATATTCATGCAATGCACTTGGATTTTGTAGAAGTTTACATGAATGTGGTGTAAAGTTACAATACAGGCACCTGGGAACAGCTGCCTGGCCTGCTGCAGCTTGGCCAGTGTTGCCATCACCGCCAGTGATTCAGAGGCAGAGTCAGCAGACCCATATAATGAATGATCTTTTTTGTCTGATAATGATGAACCAGAATTTGAAGGATTTTGAAACTTGGACAGTTTACTTTGGTATTAAATATTAACTTAACTTTTAAAATTCTTTTATTTTGTCCATTAATAATATAAAATACATAAAAGGTCTAAGTCAAAGATGAAATTCGCTTTCGAATGAAGTTTTTTCATTATTTCTTTGTTTTGTACCAAACTTAAACAAACAGAAACAAATGACACCAAACATATAGCACAATAGGTAATGAACTACAGTTTGTACGGCTGGACTTATCCCAAATCATTTATATAACTGATAAAACTCGAAATACTGTAAATATGTGCAGTCTGTGGGGAGGTAAAACACTCGAGGGAACAGCCACTGGACTTGGCGGCCACATTGATGGGTGATCAGCTGGACACTTGACTCGTACTGCCAGTACAGTAGAGTTCGCATTAGAATACTATGACACACAAATTAACTATAACTTGTCCATCATTGGTTGAGATTTTCATTCATTTGCACCATACTTCTTTACACTTGATGACAGAGGATGAAAATGTTAAACCTCTACATCGCTTCTTAATATTTCGTAGCATATATTATTACTTAAATCTTGTCACAATGTAGTGTTTAAGATGGGGAGATGCCAATATAGTTATATTTCCACTACCAGGAAAATTGTGGAAAATTCAGGGGATGAAGGATTTTTTTCCGGCTTTGAGAGTCATCTTGTTATTCAGAAATCTCTTTATCCCGGAAGTGCTCTACATCAATTGTTCCGGCTAACGGAATTATTGCCGTACTGTATTTCATTTTGGTGCTGGGTACCGTATATACTCGTCTATAATCCTGATTATTTGACAACAAATCGTTAATTTATGATATTCCTCGTTTATAGGTCGACCCAAGTTTTTGAGGGTAATGGAACAACAAAACCTTCAGTAAAAACACTCTACGTCCTATAAACTGAGGCTTGCCGTGCCTGAAACACCGAGCGCCGAAGGCAAATTGTTTACCATTTATTATTACGGCACTTTACACTGAAACGCGGGTAGTTTCAACAGAAATATTGTATATTTCCATTCAAGTATTTATTCAAGTCAATTAGGAGGGAATATTATTGTAATACAACAGTTTTTTAACTGAAAACCATTCGAAAAGCGATTACGGTAACATCTTTTGAACGAAAGAAAGCGAGTCATTTTTTTTTTTATTGGGCACTCCCCTACATCCTTGTGTAAGGTGAAGCACAGAAGTGTTTACAATGCCCAATAGGGAAGCATGCTAAGTTCATGCTTGCCTTTATGTCTCATGAGTTAATGGCGTAGAAGCCTGAAGAGTCAATGGTTTATGTCATCAAGTTATTGGAAGCTCCAACAACTTGTCCCTGAATACGAATTTTCAACTTTCGATTTACACCAGGTACCTACTTTACTGCTAGGTGAACAGGCACTAATGGGGGCTAGGAAGTATGTCCAAACAACTTCCACCGGCCTGGGAATCGAACACGTGACATCTCGCTTGCGAAGGCAAGAGCGGTACCAGTCTACCACCAGCACCCCCGAGAAAGTCATTGTTTTCGTCACGATTTTATCCCACTTTCCACTGTAATACGTACGTCATTTCAACAAAAATATTACATTTCCGTGAATGTATTATATCAAGCACAGTATGAATAGAATATCAATAATATAACAGCATTTTAACCGAAAACTATTAAAAAAACACGTAACATCTCTTGAACATCGGACGGTTAGGTAAAGTCTTTTGTTTTCGTCATGTAGTTTATCCTAATTTACATTGAAATACATCACGTTTCAGCAAAACTACTATTTATTTCTGAGAATATGGAAATGTAATATTTTTGCTGAAATGACGTATGTATTACAGTGGAAAGTGGAATAAAATCGTGACGAAAACAATGACTTTCGCTTTCTTTCGTTCAAAAGAAGTTACCGTAATCGCTTTTCGAATGGTTTTCAGTTAAAAAACTGTTGTATTACAATAATATTCTATCCTAATTCACTTGTGATGTAACAGTTTTTTAACTGAAAACAAATTGAAAAACACGTGTACCATCTAGCTGATACGGCAGAGCCCTGGTCGCGGATGCTTTGTTTTTGCATCAGCCCTTCTTAAGCAGCCTTTAATTTTAGCGTACATTGAAATTGTGTTTACCGGTATACAGTAAAACCTTGATTAACCGTCAATCTCGAATTCCTATTTTTTTTTTTTACGGGGATTAGCCCACCCGGGCACAGGTCACTGACCCACATCAGGGCCTGGGGGGCGATAATGTAATGATAATAATAATAATAGGAATAAATAACCATAAAGAAATGCAAAAATTAAAAAAAAAAATCAAGAGTGAGAAACAATATATGTATGTTGTGTTGTCAATAGTAAGAGAAGCAATTGAAACCCTGCAATTGTGTGTAAATGAGGTAGAAAGTCAAATCAGCAACCTGGGACTTGGTCACAATTTTTGTGATGACATACAGTACTATATGTTCTTTGACTTTTCCTTTTTTTATTCACGGTTTCTGTAATGGTTCATATTTATTTACTAAAGTGGTTCATGTTTTAAAGCAAATTCTATTGAAATATGAATGGCAAAAGAACAAAAATGAATAGAGGGAATTAAATGAGGTAGGTTAGGGAAAGGTACTTTGAAAATGTATGTTTTATTTCCGTAGACTGTATGTATTATTAACCGACCTTTTGGATTATCCGTCAGCCCCTTCCCCCCATATGTGGTCGGTTAATCAAGGTTTTACTGCATTCTTATTTTCTTGCTTCTTATTGTCCAGAAATATGACAAGTTTGTATATAATACAATGTTACGGTACTTTTAATTTACAAGTATTCATTTTTAAAAAATACAGAAAACACCAAACAAATACCAGTACGGATATTTGCGTGACTCTCCCGCCAAAAACGACCAAACAGCTGGTACTCTCTCCCTCAGCCCTACCAAAAATAGCCCAACGACATCTTTCTTGTTTATTCTCTTCCAATTTCTCACTTTAACTGGTATTTTCTATTTCATATTGCCTACATCAGATAAACTACAGTAATTGAGGTTAGACACTGCTATAAATTTGATTACCGGGTACTGGCAGAATGCCGTTAGAACCACCTGACCCTACCAACAGTGTTGCAATTGAGACACAGCATATTTTTTTTTTTTTTTTACATTTTTGGAGTCTCCATTTCTGTTAATTTTTTTTTATGTGGGGTTTGCACAATAGTAAACTGTTTTACCTACTGTATTGTAAAACGATTTGGGAAAAGAAATACAGTAGTCGGTAACTTAAAATTTTAAACGGAAAATCTTGAAACTGGCAACTATGTGTAGATGACCTGACTCGCATCATATTATGTCATCACGAGTAGCCTACGTGTATATTTCAAATTGTGTCTTGTTATAGTGTAAACGTGCTTGACCCATATTCTCTTCAGCATGGATTCAAGAAGAAAGTTCACAGCAATGTTCAAGCTCAGAGTGATTGAATATACAGAACAGACTAACAACTATGCAGCAGCAAGGGAATTTAAGGTTTCCGAAAAAAATGTTAGAGACTGGAAAAAGCTCTTTGCACAACTTAAGCTTATGCCGAAAAACAAATGTGCTAACAGAGGAAAGTGTAACAAGTGGCCACAGTTGGAAGTTGAAGTGGCAAAGTATGTCAGTGAAAACCGACAGAATGGATATGGTGTTTCCCAAGGATCAATTCGAATCTTTGCCTTGAAACTAGCAAGGAAATTAGGCATCACAGATTTTAAGGCGAGTCATGGTTGGTGCACAAGATTTATGAAAAGAAATGATTTTGTACTGAGACGGAGAACGAAAATATCACAGCGTCTTCCACAAGAACTTGATGACAAGGTTATTGAATTTCATAGGTTCATAATCAAACACCGGAAGGAGAACTCATATAGACTTTCGTGTATTGGAAACATGGACGAAACGCCCATGAATTTTGATATGCCAGTCAGTCAAACAGTGAATAAAGTTGGTGAAAAAACAGTTTTAGTTAAAACTACTGGACATGAAAAATCAAGATTCACAATTGTGCTATCATGTATGGATGACGGCACAAAGCTGACGCCTATGGTAACATCTAAAAGGAAAAAAATTCCAAAGCAAAATTTTCCAAAAGGTATAATCATCCATGTGCACGAGAAAGGATGGATGGATGAAGGCGGCATACAAATATGGCTTAAAAAAGTCTGGAACTTTCGACCAGGAGGACTGCGCAAAGAAAAAAGTCTTCTTGTGTGGGATATGTTTCGGTCACATTTTGTTGACAGTGTTACTGTTGGGATTAGGAAGGAAAACACTGATACAGCTGTGATTCCTGGTGGATTAACAAGTCTTGTCCAACCACTGGATGTTTCCATAAACAAACCATTTAAAGATGCGGTAAGAGTGAAGTGGAACAACTGGATGATAGAAGACGATAAGACATACACAAAGGGAGGCAACATCCAAGCTCCATCACAAGCAACATTATGTGAATGGATTGTAGAGGCCTGGGATACATTCAGACCAGAAAATATGGTGAAATCTTTAAAGAACTGTGGGATTTCGAATGCTCTTGATGGAACAGAAGACGACTTGTTGTGGGATTATGAGGCTAATGAGAGCGTGATTGAGGATGAAGATATTGATGATCCTATGGCTGATGATGGTGTTGATCCATATGACGATGCTGTTCAAGGAGAGGACTGGGAGGAGCTGTTTGGTGCTGAAGACGATGATAAGGAAAATGATTTTGATGGATTTTAATGAAAATATTCAGAAATATGGTATTGTAGTATTTATTCAAGTGAATCAGGATAGAATATTATTGTAATACAACAGTTTTTTAACTGAAAACCATTAAAAAAGCGATTACGGTAAAATCTTTTGAACAACGAAAGAAAGCGAAAGTCATTGTTTTCGTCACGATTTTATCCCACTTTCCACTGTAATACGTTCATCATTTCAGCAAAAATATTACATTTCCATATTTATTTCTGAGAATATATTCATTCAGGCACAGTTAAGGTAAAACATACTTGTGATGTAATATTTTAATGAAAATATTTAGAAATGCGGTATCATAGTTTTCTTTTGTTTCAAATTTAATTAAAAAAGATTGATGTTTCAAATTTAATGAACAAAAATTTATGTATCTACAAATAAACTTTTAAAAATGAATAATTTATGTTTTACATCGTCCTGTGCTACCATACCATGCATTTGGCTACTTTGGGCTTGCTATGATGACGCAAGAGATCTGCCCTGGCAACTGTAACGACACTCACAGCTGGTGGTGCATCATTTCCATTGTTTACTGGCAGTTACTGATAAATATTTTTCAACCTAACGAAACTATTACCCGTTTAGAGGTCGACCCCCCAATTTTTCCCCAAAAAATTTGGTCTTAAAAACTCGAACTACACACGGGTATATACGGTAGTTCAATCTGCCTGTTACCTGGATACCGGATAGTCAGGATTCTACTGTACAGTAAACCCTCGAACACCCAGACCCAGGAAATCGGGATTTGGGAAGATCCGGACAAAAAATTTGGGGGTACTGGGTTAAGAAGCCTCCTAGAAGTTTCCCTAAGAAACATTCCCAAACCAGAGCAACGAACATTTAAGGCCCGTGGGCGTTAATTGACCCGTCAGTCAGTTGCTTGGACACAGGTGCCCGAGGAGGTGGGAAACATAAATAGAGTTGACAATTGTTGTTTGATGGAATATTATTTCATTCACTCTAATAATGATACAATGTTTCTTATTATATTATCATAGGTAAATGCATGGTTTATATACGGTAATTTGTTCATCACTACATTAGTACTGTATTTTTGGTGTTTCTAATATCATTTATAATTCACCGGAAAATTCGGACAATCTGCTTTTCCAGACAGGTGGTCCCCCCTTTTAGTCCGGATCTTTGAGGGTTCAATGTATTGCCATGATCTTGAAAAGTAGGGTAGGAATTGTCATCGTGTAGCTTGAATAGATGAAGCCATGGTATGAATTTGTGGGACCTAGATGAAATCATTCATTACTAGAAGAAACTATTGAATAAAAAGACAGATGGACAGATAGATAAGTAAAGACAATGTTCATCATGAATTAAGGGGTAAAAAATAAAGAAGTTAATACAAAAAATATGAATGACATTTGTATTCGCAATATAGAGGTACAGTGTGTGTAAAAAAAAAAAAATCTAAGTTTTGCAAGATTTTTTCCCACTTTGGCACATGGGACACCAAATCAAGTGCAACAAAAGACTCTCCCTCCTTTACTTGTACAGTGTACTCCCCTTCCACAACATGACCCCAAGATATCCCTCCCATTTACCTAAGTCATTTAACTCACCCTAATAACAGACATCAGCAGCAAGTTCAGCTCTAAAAACAACTTGACACAATTAATTCCTTAACACACACACACACACACACACACACACACACACACACACTCTCCACTGTTTCCTTGATGTCTATCTTAATTAATTCGTCAACCTCCTCCTCTGTCTCACCTTTTCTCCAATCATCCACTTTAGAAATACAAACTCTTATTACCAATCTTTTGCTTCTGATTCTCACATTATGTAGATTGTGTCTTTGTGAAGGCTGGTCAGCTCATAGTCTGACACTCATTTCACTTCTATATCTCTTTCTTATGTCCATATTTCTTACTCTATACATACTATTCACTCTAAACTCCACTCCAAATAATATGATTTCTAAGTTGCTGCTTCCTCTTGTATCTACAGTCCATGCCTTACAACCATACAGTTTTGTCTGCTGAACTATTGCCCTCCTCATCCCCATCCTTGCCTCCTTCAACAAAGTACTCTCTCTCCATATATCTCATAATACCCCAACTCACTTCTTTCTTTCAGCTATTCTAATACTCAATTTGTCATCCACTGTGCCATTTGCTGACACATCTACTCTTACGTACATCAAACACTTTTATTCTTCTATTCTAATTTAGGTGGGTCAACTCACCCATGTGGGTGGAGGCTAGTACAGTAATACAGCATGCCCTTAAAATTCACTGGGGTTTGGGCCTCAAAATGGCAGCAAATTGGCAAAACCATTAATATCATTTACTGACCGGAGGGAAGGGGATACATTTTTCTCGTGTGCAAAGAAATGTATATTCCCTTTATGTGTTTGCCCTTAGGATAATTATTTCTATTACCCATACTGTGCGCGCATGCACACACACACTTTGTCTCCAGCCTTCATAGGGTGAGGATGTCGGCGCTGCCTGTGGTCTCTTGACCATGGAGACAGCTGCCAGCCTGGTTTGTCGGGCACTCCCTTTCCCCAATTCCTCCTCCCCATCTGGATTTATCAACATCCTCCCACCAATAGTACAGTGCAAAGATTGACCATCAAACCACAAGTGATATACAAAAGTGACAATTTCAACTCGAAAGAAAGAAAGAACTGTTAGAGCGACAATCAGTGCTTAGCGGTCAATGATGACCTGACCAGACCAGACACACCCTGTCCACCATACACTCTTCATTTATTTTCATCCATTTACATGCACACACCATACTAAAAGAAATGTAAAAGAAATACTGTAAATGACCTTAGTGCAAAGCTGGAGTGCACATGTACTAACTTCATTACGGTACTAAAATTGTTATGTCTAGTGCGAATTATAGGTTGTTTATATTTAAATAAATCAACATCTTACAAGAATCCCAGCAATGTAAATTATATTCACCCAGGTCATTTCACTGGCTTTTTATAGGAGAGAAGCTTAGTCACTTAAGAACTGGGCCTGTGCCAACTGTCAAACTGCTCCCCTCCCACCACTCTCCCTCGCTCACTCCCTCCCTCTCCCCCATCTGCCCAGCGTTGCTGGAATCCTTGTAAAACAGTGAATAATTTTAATATAAACGTCATGTATTTTGCACAAGAGATAAAAATTAATCACCTGTATCACATTACAGTAGTGATTTAAGAGTAAAAGTGTATATGTACGTATATAGTATTCCACATACACTTAAGTATAAATACAAAGTTTATGTGATGATCGGACAACGTCCATTTCGGTTAACGTTACGTTTCCAAGAACGTATCTAGGACGTTAACCAGCGTATGGCTGTATATTTGAAATCCACACAATTACATATGAATGGTAAGATATATAATCAAATACTATAAAATACTCTCACCATTTTAGTGTGATCCCTGTCCCTGCTACCCCTTGCTCAGCGTTGCTATGTCGGGATTATATCTGGACACCTTAAGTTGCACACACCCCTCGGAGTGATCAGTTGTAAGTCGGCTGCGATGAGGATTGAGGATATTCTTCATGTGTGAAAATATCTGCTCGCATAGATATGTCGATCCAAAGGTTGAAAACAGTGCGAAGGCAACCTTCTTCATGCAATCAAATTTCTCTGGTAGGATGCCCAGCAGCTTAGGATGGAGGCCTCATGATCACTCACAGTCGTTTCAAGTGATTTACGAAATTCCATGAACTTTACTACCCATAATGAAGACAACTTAAAATCGATCAGCTGCTTCTCCAGGTCCCCAATTTCTATCCACTCAAATAAAGACAAGTCCAAGTCACTCTCCTCAAAGTTTTCAGGTTTAATTAAAAAGGAAAACATTGGGCCAATGAGCTGGAAATCTTGAAATCTGACAGAGTACTCTGACTTCAGTTCTTGCATATACACTGCAATCTCTATAACGTTCACAGGATGATGTGCTGACCACCCCTTCAGGTGCTTGAAGTAGCGGAAAGTTGTAGTTTCAATATCCACCAAGTAAACTGCCAGCTTTGCAACAAGAGCCTTCCAAGTGTCATACAGATCCACAACCGTTTGTCCTGCGGATGAAGATTAAGGTCACTGAGGTGTTTGGTGATGTCTGAGAGAAACATAAGTTTCACTACCCATTGGTCATCTTCCAGTTTGGGGTATTTTTTGGCCCTTTTCTTTCAGAAAGATCCTGATTTCATCAAAGCATTCCACAAACCATTCTAAAACCTTCCCGCAACTTAACCACCTAACACTGGAGTAAAGGGGTATGTCTCCATATGCACTATTCATCTCATCAAAAAAAGATTGGAATTGTCTGTGTAAGAGCAGATCGTGCAACCAAAAAATTCAGTTTTTGTCACGGTGGGCCAGTGGCCATCACTTTATTGAGATGAGAGTTTGAAATTCTGGCGCACAGATTTTCTTGATGAATAATGCAGTGTAACTTCAGGATGGGGTGCCCGATTTTATCCTCAATTAGCTTGGCAAATCCTGTGTGTTTTCCTACCATAGCAGGAATGCCATCCGTTGTAACTGCAAAAATTTTTTTTTTAATATCAACCCCTCTCTCCTTAAAATGATCAATGGACATTTTAACAATGTCATCTCCCTTGGTAGTACCATGCATAGGTCTTAGGCACCACAGCTCCTCGTGTACCTTCGTGTCACTGTACCTTGCGACAATAACCAAAAGTGGTATTGTATATCATTTATATCACACTCTCATCAACAGTAATACTGAACACAGTTGCATTTGTTAATGCATCAGTTTGCTGTTCTCTTATACAGTGGTCCCTCGGTTAACGAACTCAATCCGTTCCAGCAGGTTGTTCGTTAACCGAAACCATTGTTTCAATGGGTTTTTGGGTAATTGGTTCCAGCTCACCGAAAATTGCCTAAATTCAACAAAAATGGTAGAAAAGTTCACTTACTTTGAGGTGTGTATGTAGAAGGCTCCTGGATGATGATGATGGGAATTAGAATGGGGGTGGAGGAGAAGGAAGAAGAGAAGGCATTGGGGTGGAAGAAGTCACCCATGGCACCATTTCACCCATAAAATTTTAGTTCTCTTGGTGTATTTCAAGATTATTTTCTTTAAATCAACACTGCACTGCATTATATATTGTCAATATGTAAAATATATTTCAAAATGACCAATAATTTGCTTGGAAACACAGAAAAAAAGCATTTAGTTGAAGAGAGTCTCAAGCAAGATGTTACCTCCAGTGAAAACACAGAGAGACTAACGCCTGTTTGCTGTGTTAAGAGGCTGGATGCAGCGCATTAAACTAGTCACTTTACCTTCAATTATGTTCAATAATTGTTAAAATGATTAAAAAATTGAATATTAAACTTTTAAAATTATTGAATAGCATAAACTTCTTGATATTTACTAAAATAGTAAGGAATTTAAGCCCTAGAACCGATTAATGTATTGGCGGACTGATACTAAAGCTGGTTGCCCGGTCAGTGCAAGCGAAAACATGTTGAGGTCGGTTCGTAAGAAATTCGTTAACCGAATTTTTGTTCGTTAACTGAATTGAAGATTCTTATGGAAGGCAGTTCGTCAACCGAAATTTCGTTAACCGAGGCGTTCGTTAACCAAGGGATCACTGTATTTGCAGCCATGTCTGATATGCGCCTCTCTACAGTCCTGGCTGCAGCAGGCATTTCTTTTATCCTTGAGATGATTGTGTGTTTGTTTGGTAAATCATTAAATAAAACTTGAGAGCTGTTGAGAAAGGCCTCCTTTATGTAATCCCCATCAATAAATGGTTTTCCATGTTTAGCAATACAGGTACACTGAGAAACTGTGTAGCTGGCCTCAGTTGCATGAACTTTGTGTATACTCAAATTTCTCATAACGTTGCTTTGTTTTTCATAGCTGGATACTGCCTTCTTAATTGCTTCAGCCTTGTCTGCATTGTCCTCAGATGTCTTCTCATGCTTCGTTTCATAACATCTCTTTACACTTGAAGTCCGACAAACAACATTCTCGCAACACAGAGCACACACAGCTTGACCATTCTTTAGAGTAAATCCAAAGTCTTTTGTCCAAGAGGGTTGAAACGATCGAACATCTAATTTGGCTTTCTTGGCAGCTGCCATTGTGGCTACTTAATTATGAGTAACTTCTGTCACCGCAGCTGAAAGTACACTGACCGTGCCTGACGGTCTGAATAACCAGTTACCAACTAGAAATAAAAATTCCTGCTAATAGAAAATCCAGTAGATTGAATACTACTGTAATAGAAAGATTATAGTGTAATTTTAATAGAAGTGATGTAAATACATATTCAAAATAATAAAGCATATAATTATACTCCAATTTCTTAGATATAGAAAATATCCGAGAAAAAGAACACAAGGCGAGCTACCTATTTTGTGTAGCCAAAATGGCAACACTGGATCTGACGCGACACAGGCTATAGCTGAGTGGATACAGGACGAGTGGGTTCTAGCTTGAGCTCATGTCACTTGCAACCACACATCTTGGCTCTTCCTTTTCCTGATCCAGTGGTGCATGTGTTGCAACGACTGGGGAGGGAGAGTTGCAATGGTCTGCCAATAGCCCAGTTTGTTGGGTTTCGCCTTAGTAGCCTGTCCATCATGCATTGCCTTTGTCTGCCGGTGTAATCGTTGGGTTCCCACGGTGGTCACCTCTTCCGCCTATACCGCCGTCGGGGTCTTGTTGGAGCTCTGTAAGCATGTCTGCCTGATGCGGGGCTCCATCGCAGATTTTTCAGTCAGGGTTTACTCCCGTAGCCTTATACCTACCAAGGTTAATCCGCAAGGCAGCAGGGAATGGTTGGTAGGCGCCAGGACGTGTCCACATGCCAGTGGGCCTATGTCCCGTCCCTCTGGGGCCCACTGCTACTCCGAGATCCCCTGCTGGTCTAGCCTGGGCCCACGAGGCACTCAGTTACCGTGTGTTGCCACGAGGAGGCACAGCAGGAGTCTTGATGGTGAAGAGGCTGTGTACTGGCAGGGGAAGACTTACGCAAGTTGCTTCCCTGTTCGCCACGACGGCTAGCCAGAGGTGGTAGCTGAAAGCGAGAGGGAGCAAGCAGTGCTTACACCTTCACACTAACATAATGCTGCCACACTAGATGCATTTCACCACCCTGTGCGCAAACACACCCAACCGCACATGCATGCACGCATGCACACACACACACACACAAAATAATAATAATACAGTAATGGGAAAATCCTCTCACAAATAATCAGAAACAAGACAACAAAATGTATTGAAATGTAGAAAAAAAGCGAGTCTACCCTCAGGTCAACTCCATGCTTTGTTATTAACCCTCTTAGCCTCGCGACGCTAACGTGGCATCCAATGGGCTATATTTTCAAATAACTCAAAACTATTCAGTTAAACTGACTGAACTTTGGATGCCATTTGACAGATGTCGTTTTCTTTGTGTGGGCCTCTTTTCACATTCCCCGAGAAGGTCTTGCTCACCGTGTAAAGTGGCGTGTGGTGTCTCTCTGGCCATTAGAAGGAGAGGACGGTGCACCGCTCGGCCCTTTAATTATTCCATGAGTTTTTGTATTATATTATTTTTCCCTATACCACGATATTCTCCAGGCTTTGTTCTTTATTTTGGTATATAGTACATATCAATGAACACCATAATACAAGGAAAATGTGAATGGAAATCTTGATGTTACTTAACATTTTCCTACTTTTTCAAGCTAAACTCGAAAAAAGTGGCTTAAATTTCAAGAATTTTCAATTTGTTATGGTTTCATACAATTTTTCAGACAATTTTATGCTAGAAGAGATCCCATTACAATTAATAAAACAATTCCATGGCTGTGAAATGAGCCCTGAAAAAACTAATATTTTTCCAAGATTTTTTGGCAAAAACCTCCGAGGCTCAACGTAAGTTTTCATGCACGTTTGTGTCTCAGGCTCCGAGGTTGCGAGGGTTAAAGTTGGGTTGGCTGGGTTGCCATATGGCAATTTTTTCCTCGTAAAAATTACTGTCTCTAGAACAAATGGCATCTGAGCTCCAGTTGGGTCGATATGTAGATCAAACCTACAGAATTTCTTTTGTAGCCATCTAGCCAACCCAACATGAAGGTGTGTGCATGTAACCGAGTAAAAATAAATTAGGAAGTTACGTATATCTACCTGAAAATCTGAGTTGAAAAACAGCCATAACACTTCACAGCTTGGCCCAGTAGCCTGGTGGTTACAAAGATGAGCTAACCTAGCTACAACGCCATGATTAATCACTATGAAACATTATTCTATTAAAATCACTAATAATAACAGTAAATCCAGTGTAATACGGCAGGGAGCGAGGAGAGTTACAATTGCAAACAATGAGCTAACTAGCAGTCACTCACTCCCCTTCTCCGCTCCCGTTGCCAGGCATACGTATGGGAGACATCCATGACCTTTTCTCTCTTCACTTGTTTGGGCACCTTCCTGTGGCTGGATGAAGGTGATTGAGGGCATTTGGAAGCCATTACAAGCACAAGGAGGACAGTTGTTAAGAGAACAGAGTAGCACACGCTCAAAACGGACACGTGTTTGACCTCGACTTTATTCCACAGATGTTAAAATCCTAAGCAAAAAAAAGAGGCATACGAAAATCCTGAGGGTGTTAAGTCTAGGCTTAAAATTACAGTGGGTTTGGTATTCTTAGGTAACTTGAGTCAGAAATCCCCCCTCCTCTGGAATTTTCCACCTTGCAATATAGATAATACAGAACCCACAATAAGTCTGGGTCAGAGGAAGTTTACTGTATAAAGTTTACTCCTTGAACAGGGATTCTATGTTAATACAGACTCCTCTTGACATGCAATTCGGGATGTTTCACTGCAGTTTCAATACTATGGTGAAGCATCAGAACGTAAAATTCAACCATGATTTCCAAAAGAAAATTTCTTACTGTATATTATGTTAAACACCAAGTCTCTGACACTGAAACATATTAGTAAATAATAATTGAAGTGTATTCTAATAATCTATTTGTTGTTCTAATACTGAAGTAAAGGTGTGTGTAAACAACAATGAAATAATTGACTGCAGCCTCACTTAAATAACATGAAGGTCTTTTTAAAGTATATAAATTGTAAATACCTAAGTGATAACTCACCTGAAGAACATTTATAGAGAAATTGATGCCTAGTTCAATATTCTTTGCCTTAAGGAAATCGTTGAATTTGTGGTTTAGATCAGAGCTGACAGACATGTCAGTGAACATACGATGGAGTTTACTGGTGTATTCATACCCACACGCTTGCTGTTATGGGAAGAAAAAATATACATATGAATAAAATCTTGGGAAAAACATATTAGGACACAGAAAAAGTCATAATCCTTACATATAAAAGAAGTTCAAACACCATTTTTCCGGATGCTTGAGAGTTACTTTTATAAATATGCATCTCAAACTCAAGAACATCGTCAGAGTAAATGTTACAGGGGTATATAAAAGGAATAGAAGGTAGTAAGTAAATTATAAAAGGAATAAAAGGTAGTAAGTAAATTATAAAAGGAATAAAAGGTAGTAAGTAAATTATAAAAGGAATAAAAGGACAGTAACTGTACTATACTGTACAAGGAATAAAACAGCATGCTGGATGGATGAGGCGGTGATAGCGGTTACACCAGAACACTCATTCAAGTAAGTGGAACTGCAACTGCAGCACCCAGGGTGTTTGGCCAACATGAAAGCAGAGCCGTAGATAGAGAGAGTTCGGCCAACTGGACACCATGTTGTTATTCAGCGGGTGGGAAGTCTTCTCAGGCTCTCTCCCACACAGTTTATAAACATGTGTATCCAACTGTAAACATGTATGACAATTTTACTGAATAAACATCATCACCATCATTCACTACATTACGAGTGCAAACTTCTTCATCAGTTCATTAACAACATGGCGCCCGCATGTCACTGAGTTGACCAAACTCTCTCTATATGAACGGCTCTGCATGGAAGACACACACAGTGCTCTAGTGGCCAGAAATAGAACCACAGGCAAAGGGGCACCAAATTCAAAACAATTTTCTTGATTTTTTAAATGCGATTAGACATTACTTACTGGAAAATGACTGCCGGTTGCTTTGGAGTTCCAGATGATTATTTGCTGGATATATGAGGTTATACTGTACTGTAATAACTCCATCTATATAATGTAATGAGTGAGACATAGACCGAGAACATGCATTAGGCAGTAATTAGTTTCAGATGACACTGTTGACAATAAAGGTTCACCTTAAGCCTATTGATCATGGCTTCCTCCGAGTCCATAGACTGACTCTGCTGTTGAATGAGACGCTTTGCCAGCATCCGTGCGTAGAACTTTTGATATACATCCTTATCATCGATGTATTTGAATATGGTGATGCTATGGCCCAGCTTATCATCTACTTCACTTTCATTGAGGCCTTTGGTTGATTTCTTGAGGAGAGTATCACAATATCTGTAACAGCAATATAATAATTATTTCTTATTGAAGATTCAGTTACTGTAACACCTAAATATTCACAAGAGTATATACTGTACCTGAGTAACCTGTGAAAAAATGAATCTGCATATAACTTATCAATGTAACTCCTGAGGCAAAATGGGTGAGGTTCCAGGGAGGCCAGTTTGCAGAAATAATCATTATTATAACTCAAATACTGTACGCACTTAAATATTAGTTAGATATTGATAATATTAATCCAATACAGCATACAGGCATCCCCCGCATTATGGAACCCCGGGTTGCGGAATTTCGCTCTTACGGAATTTGTAAGTTATGACCAATAATTTCGCGATACGGCTCGTAAATTTGCCCTTACGGAAATTGGGGTAAATTTTAACAATTTAAAAAAAAAAATCACAATATAAAATTAAAAATTTTTGTTAAAAATATTAATTTCTTAGGTGTGGATTTCTTGGTGTTTGCTACCGCCAAGAGTGGCATCGCCACGAGGAGTCACTCCATTGTTTACATCCAGTGTGCGCGCATGTTTCGCACCCCAGCAGTTGGATTTAACTTTTACAAACATACAGCAAGTACAGTACTGTACAGTACAGTACGGTGCATTACCCTTATTCAAGATGACTGGAAAGAGGTCATCAAGTGGAAGTGACCGCAGTAGTGCAAAAAGAAGCCGCAAAGGCATTACATTGGATATTAAACTTGACGTTTTTAAGAAGGTATATCATAAATTATTTAATGTACTGTATTGTATGTGTTTATAAATGTTTACCGTATTACCCCGCCTAACGCGGTTTCACTTAACGCGTTTTTTCATATACGCGGTGCCTCGCCAGAGCTGAACTTTCACTTAACACGGATTTTTTCCACATATACGCGGTGAGCGTCCGGCTCCAGACGCTATTTTTAGATTTGCCCCACCCGCCACCCTGCCTGACTGCCTGTTTCAGCTCATAAAATTCATACAAATTACCCGGCCAGAATATAATTTACATTGCTGGAATTCTTATAATTTGGTGATCATTTTGAATATAAACATCATATATTTTGCATTAGACATACAAATTTTAGATAAAATTTTTTCTCTGAGTAAATATGTTATCTTTTGTGCAAAATATATGACATTTATATTCAAAATATTCCTGGTCTTACAAGGTATCCAGCAATGTCAATTATATCATCCTAACTTTAGTTTGAGGTATTATTTATTACAAAAAAGGTAAATATTCTGGTTTTCCCACACATCTCCTTGGGACGGTTGGTGGAGGGTGGGGGGGAGGGAGGGACCGACCGACCATCTGTTACCCTGTGAAGAATATTTTTTTTTTTTATTAACTGAAGATATTTGTTTTAGCTCATAAAATTCATACAAATTACCCGGTCAGAATATAATTTACATTGCTGGAATTCTTATAATTTGATGATCATTTTGAATATAAACATCATATATTTTGCATTAGACATACAAATTTTAGATAAAATGTTTTCTGAGTAAATATGTTATCTTTTGTGCAAAATATATGACATTTATATTCAAAATATTCCTGGTCTTACAAGGAATCCAGCAATGTCAATTATATTATCCTAACTTTAATCTGAGGTATTATTTAATACAAAATGTTAAAATTTATTTTTTTCACCCAACATCTCTTGAAGGGAGGATTGGTGGGGGGTGGGGGGGAGGGTTGGGACTGACCGCGCGGTTGGAAGAGGGGGGAGGCAAGGTGGGGTACTTTGATTGACAGATAGTGTCGTGAAGAATATTTTTTTTTTTATTAACTGAAGATATTTGTTTTAGCTCATAAAATTCATACAAATTACCCGGCCAGAATATAATTTACATTGCTGGAATTCTTATAATTTGGTGATCATTTTGAATATAAACATCATATATTTTGCATTAGACATACAAATTTTAGATAAAATGTTTTCTCTGAGTAACTATGTTATCTTTTGTGCAAAATATATGACATTTATATTCAAAATATTCCTGGTCTTACAAGGAATCCAGCAATGTCAATTGTATTATCCTAACTTTAGTTTGAGGTATTATTTATTAAAATTTAGTGGTTTTCCCCCAAAAATTTCTCAGAGAGGGAAGAGCCGGCAGTGTAGTGTGAGAAGAGGGGGAGGGAGTTGAGTCCATTATTTGAATGGACATTAACTTGGCGACTGTATTTCTCTATTTCTCTTAACTATTAATTGTGTGCATGTACCATCATAAAATTAAGATATTATTTTTACTACAACATAGTTATGTGTCTTCAAAAAGTGGAGTTTGGGGGTCGGGCCGGTTTCTATTGGAATTAATCCCATATGTTCTGTTGTTCACTTAACGCGGATTTCACTTAACGCGGGACCCTCTGGGTTCTATTGACCGCGTTAAGTGGGGTACAACTGTATTTTCATTCATAAAAGTGCTTGAATTACTTTTTAGTGGCCGAAAAAAAATCCTTAGGAACGCATATCCAGTTTTATAATGGAAGTCAATGGGAAAATAGGTTTAGCGTTACGAAATTTCGCGATACGGTCAATTTTCCAGGGACTCAACCCTTCCGTAACGCGGGGGATGCCTGTAGTCTCACAATTGACGAGTTGAAGGTTCTGGGTAAACAAGAAATACACTCTGCCACGTCCGTAGAGTGATACGGTATATATAATTTGAAATAAAAGTTTCAAGTCCTGCTATTATAGTAGTGATAAGTTTATTTCTCTAGAAACAGGGCCGCCATTTGCAATGACGTAACCACTTATCCTGCAGACGACGTACGGATGGAGATACGAGTCAATTGAGAAGTAATGACATTGTCTGGACTTTGTTTTGAGAATTCCTGATGCCAGGTAAACATGACAACATAGTGCTGTTATTGTTTTGATGATTCACTAATGAACCACTGGGATATATCATCAAGACAGGGAGACATTCGTTCTAAAGACAGTAATTTCCTTTACCTGTATAGAGTATATGTGTGTGTGTGTGTGTGTGTGTGTGTGTGTGTGTGTGTGTATGTGTGTGTGTGTGTGTATGTGTGTGTGTGTGTGTATGTGTGCATGCACACACACACACACACACACACATACAAATAAATAATAACAGGAAAACTCTTTCACAAATAATCAGAAACACATGTATATTAATAATGTTCAGTCTACCCTCAAGTCTGCTCCGTGCTTTATTAATAACAAAGCACGGAGTGGACTTGAGGGTATACTCAACATTTTTAATACACATTTGTTTCTGATTATTTGTGAAAGAGTTTTCCTGTTATTATTTATTTGTATGTGTTTTGTTTGTGTGTGTGTGTGTGTGTGTGTGTGTCTACACACACATATATACAATACAGGTAAAAGAAATAATTGTCCTAAGGGCAAACACATTAAGTGAATATACATTTCTTTGTACACTATTCAAAATTTAACCCCCACCGGTCAGCAAATGTTATTCGGGGCCATTTTGAAAACCTAACCCCCGCGAATTTGAAGGGTATACTGTACTTCATGGAATCCAATGACCGAGAAGCAAATGACTGAGAGGAGATACTTAAAACTTTTTTAATCATCTGGCCTTGTCCAACTGGATAGAGTAGACTGCAATTAATTTAACTGCCCTCTCTGAAGGGAAACAAAAGGGTGTTTAATGGTACTATTCTCACAGAACATTTGTAGACAATCTGTAGATTATAAAAAAATCTAAATAAACTAGAACTATTACACAGTATTAAGGATACATTCAAACACAATTCTGATCAGTACACACCACTTCGGATGTCTGTTAGGTATGATTCATATTCTAAGCATTACAAAATAATTTACCTTGCAAGGAGCTCTGGAGATCGACAGTTAACTTTTGTGGTTCCTCTGTGGTTAACAACACTCTCAAAGGCTTTGTCAAGGGCCCCAACAAACTGTTGGTCATTGTGAAACACATCAGTAATCATGGTACGGTATTTCTTGTGCACTTCAAGTAGGCTCTCCACAAACTGAGCAGGAATCTGTAAAAAAAAAAAAAAAAAGGACATAAATATCATGTTTAATGCCTTTGCCTTTAGCATTATTAGAAAATTAATACTTTTGTGAGTATTCAGTACAGTGGTCCCTCAGTTAACAAACACAATTCGTTCCAGAGGGTCGTTTGTTAACCAAAAATTTCGTTAACCGAAACCATTGTTTCAATGGGATATTGGGTAATTGGTTCCAGCTCACAGAAATGTATATACAAAGTAAAGCCAAAAATACATAAAGTCAGAAACACTCCTAAAATTCCCCTAAACCACCCTTAAATCACTATATATATCGTACATATACACTAGAACTCTTAAATCACGACTGTAATGTGATACAGGTGATTAATTTTATCTCTTGTGCAAAATATATGACGTTTTTATTCAAATTATTCGCTGTCTTGCAACGATTTCAGCAATGCAAATTATATTCTCCTAACTTTAGTCTGAGATATTATATAAGATAAACACTTGAAAGCCTAATGAAAGCACCAAACTTTTGTCTGGGAAGGCAGGGGGAGGGAGGGAGGGTAGGAGGAGGGGGGGCGGGAGTTGAGTTGTACTTTGACAGTTAGGGGGAAGGTCTGGTAAAGTATTTAATTTACTTATTTATGTTGCTCATAAAATTGTATATAAATAACCGGCCAGAACATAATTTACATTGCTGAATTCTTATAAGATAGTGATTAATTTGAATATAAACAAGCTATAATTTACATTAGACATACAAATTTTAGATCTAATTTAAGAATTTTATTAGAGAGAGCAAAAATTTTATCTTTTGTGCAAAATATATGACGTTTATATTCAAAATATTCGCTGTCTTGCAGGGATTCCAGCAATACAAATTATATTCTCCTAACTTTAGGCTGAGATATTATATATGATTAAAACTGTAAGCCTAGTGCTTTTCCCCAAACGTTTCTCAGGAAAGGTGGGATGGAGGGAGGGAGGGAGGCAGGGGTGACAGTGACATGTTTGACAGTTGGCGCCTGTGGTGTGAAGTATTTAATTGCTAATTTATGTCCTTTAGATTGAGTTTTTGTTTTTTGCTTATAAAATGTAATAGAAGTGACCAGGGTGAATTTAATTTACATTGCTGAATTCTTATAAGATAGTGATTAATTTGAATGTAAACATGCTATAGTTTACACGAGACAAAAATTTTAATAATCATTTAGTACATTATTTTGAGTACATGTACAGTACAGCTTTGCCCTTAAGACAGTGTAGCATGCCCAGAGAAACATCAGGCGCAAAATTTTAAACATGATGCACCAGATTGACTCGTGCAAAAGAGGAAAGATTCGCTTCAAATTAAAACATTGTCCTTAATTGTGGGTGTCGCTTTAAATCAATAATCTTAAACTGAATCGCTTTAAATCGACGTTCTACTGTACCGTATTATACAGCAGGGAGTATTAAGGAAAAAACTTTTGTGTGTATTTTCCTCCTGTAGCCATAGTTTTCTTAAAATAATATATACAGTACCAGTAAATGTGAGGAATAAATAAAATTAATACCAATAAATAAGTTTCAACAAAATTACTGTGTTGCCAAATCAGTAAATAAGAAGCCAAATGAAAGTTTAACACAGCCTCCGTTTGCATACATTCTCTGTTTCAACATAGTAACGTAGACCAGCCGGGATGCCGATTCTCTAGCAACACCCCCCCCCCTTCCCCATACTCTGTGACCCTCCTCCCCTCCCCCACTCAGCCGGCTAACTCGTGTGCAAAGAAATGTATATTCCCTTTACGTGTTTGTCCTTAAACAATTATTTTTTTTACCTTTTTTTCACAATATGTATTTAGGATGGTGTGTGCATGTTAATGAGTAAAAATAAATGAAGAAAGTTACGTATATCTACCCAAAAACATGAGTCGAAAAACAGCCATAACACCTCACAGCTTGGCTCAGTAGGCTGGTGGTTACAAAGATGAGCTAACCTAGCTACAATGCCATGATTAATCACTATCAAACATTATTCTATTAAAAAACACTAATAATAACAGTAAATCCAGTGTAATATGGCAGGGAGCGAGGAGAGTTACAACTGCAAAAACGAGCTAACTAGTGGTTACTCACTTGCCCCTGTTGCCAGGCATATGATCGAAATATGTATGGGAGAAATACATATCTTGTAGTCTAATTTGAAAACGGTGACGGTCCCAGTCATAAACAAATTATATAAACCATGCATTTACATATGATAACATAATAAGAAACATTGTAATGTAACATTACTAGAGTGAGTGAAATATTCCCACAAACAACAATTGATAACTCTTGGGAACCCGTGTCCCGCGCGCTGACGCCTTGGTCCCTTAAAATTTAGCTCAAAGTAGACATGTCATCTCAGGACCAATTTTATCCTACTTTTTTTTTTTATTAAATTTTTTATTATTTTTTGGCAAATAATTTTGTCCAGCTTAACCGATATCCACCTTAGCGGGGTCCGCCTTAACAAGGTTTTACTGTATAAAATTTTTTTGTATTTAGGAAGTAACATTAGCTGTGATGGGATGTGTAAGGAAGAAATTAACATAAGAATAAGACAAGCAAAAAAGGCATTTAATAATCTTAAAGACCAAATGAAAGGGGACATTAACTTTAATTTGAGAAGGCAGCTGCTGAAAGGCTCTATATGGAAAGGACTGATGTATGGGTCAGAAGCATGGACACTTTCAGCAGACACCAGAAAGAGGTTGAAGGCCTTTAATATGCGGTGTTATAGGTATATGCTAAGAATAAGCTCCACTGATAGGAAAACAAATGAACTAATAAGATTGGCAAAATCTTCAAGAGAAATACTTGAATGTACAGAAAATAAAAATAACAACTTTGGTCATATAATTAGGGATGAGAGGATAATAACAAAAATATTAATGGTCAAAGTTGAGGGTAGGAGGGCCAGGGGAAGGCAGAGACTGAGATGGATGAATTAAATAAAAATATGGGTCCCCAGAGAGATAAAACCTTGAAGGATTGGTAAAAATAGCCTGAGCATGTTTAGAGTACATATAGGACTGTGGTCGCCAACCCTCAGACATGAGGGTGGTACTCTGATTGATTGATAAAGGCAGAACTTATGATAATATAACATATTCAGCTGAGAAAATCATGAAGCTTTACTGCCATGCTTTCAGACAGCAAGAACAATGACTAAATGGTGGTAAGAACTATGATAGCTCATGGTTAACAGAGGCACATTAGAGAAACTCACACTCAAAGTTGGTGGAAATCTATTGTACTGGACCATGAATTATTTTATTTTCTGAAACATATTCTTCAATATTCTACAACACACCCTCAAAAATTCCTATGCTATATACAGGTATTATGTAGTTGGTATATTGTTTAATGAACTTGTCCCATCTAAGAGTGAAGCAAGCTTAATACAGAAAGGTAGATGAATATGTAATATGTTTAATACAGACTGATACTTACATTATCTCCCTTAAGGTTGGTTATGGCCTGAAGGCCTTGTTGTTTTATATGATCCTTGAGGTGGTGAACGAGTTGTGTCAGTCCACTGGGTACTGGTCGTAATAAAGTGTACATGTTGGAGAGGTCTCTGGTACGTTCAGAATTTACCATAGATCCAGTCTCGGCATGAACGGTGGACAGGTGGTCAGCTACCATCCGATCCTGGACCTCTTTCACTACCTTCTGATGTGAACTGAAACAAAAAAAATCTTCAAGTTACTTAAAATTATAAACAGGGAGTAAGAAGACCAAATATCATCAGCACTCTGATATACATCAAGATGTTGTTTTTGTCAAACATGGTCAGACTGGCATATGCCAAATAATGGGTTATAATGCACTATTTGACTGTACTGGGGAGGGTACTGCTTAATTTCATCAGGATAGGGGCAGACTCTTGAGTGTTCAATATTTTCACTTCCAAACCCCCATTAATGTGAGGTTCTGAACTGTATATACAGTACAGTATTATAATTAATATACCAAAGGAAATGTGGAGAACTACTCCTCAAATTCTACTCTCTAGCTAAGACCTTAGAGAGTGGCTCTTACTAATGAACAAGACATCTTGGGGAATCTAGGACAGAAGACTGCATCCCTGGTTCGCTGGCAAAAAAGTTGTAATCTTATGATCTATTCCTTAAAACTATGTGCAAAAGCTACGCAAGTGCTGTTTTAGAGGAGTATCTACTTAATAAGTACTGTACAAACATTGTTCAGTGATAAGTCAGGAATAAAACTCCATCTCCTAGTTGTGTTTCCTTCACTACCACACAACCAAGTACTGTACACAAAATGTACCAGGCTTTAACTTGCTTTTTTGGATTTAGATTACAGTTGACCATCCCCAAACTCAAGGGAGGAGGGTGTCTGAGCCACATGACTAGGGGTTTAGCTATAAAACAGCAATTAGATGATTGTGTAATACAGACTGATAATTTTTTCTCAAGCTATCTCTATAAATCAACTTTGGTACAAGTCATGAAGGTCTCACCTTGGAGGGAGGAACTTTGTTGCTCGCAACTCCTCATCAGTTAGTCTGGCAATGACACGCTCCATGTACTGAGATACATTACATACTTGAAGTTGGGAGGATGCCTCTTTACGATAAAATGAACCACTCTCGCTTAGTAATTCCCCTTCAAAAATTGTTTCATATAGCTGAAAGAGACAGGGATGAAAAATTAAAATATCAACTAAGGTCATGCTGCCATACTTATGCTAATGGACACCCTATTGTGTTAGCCAATATATAAACTGAATTTCCAAAGGCAATTGAAAAATATTCACTCTATATTCCTAGCAGAATTTAACTTTGATCAAGAATTCGTAACTTTATGATATTAAACTAAATAAATTCTATAGGCAGTGGTTTCTGGGTTGCGATTATGTTTTCAGGGGTAGCAGTGATGTCAACAACAATGTTAATAGCTGTAGATACAGCTTCAAGAAAAGCTAATGGTACCATTGGGGTGGGTGATAGGGAATAGTTGGGAGCATTACAGAAAAGGTGATGGGTTGTAATAGTTAATGTTAAGGGTGGTGTAAGTGGATATGATTGTAGAGATGGAAAAGATTGTGGTAATGACAAGGGTGGCTGAAAATAGGTTAATTTTTAAGTTTAGACATGTTGATTCAGGAGTTGGTGTTGTAGTGTACTGCATATGAAATGATCACAGTGGGGGGGTTGATGTTGTTGGGGTAGATCAGGGGTCACCAAACTACGGCCCGCGGGCCGGATCCGGCCCGCGACATCAGTTCATCAGGCCCGCCAGTTTCACAAATCTCACTAACCTTTTTTGCTGCTTAGTTTGTGAGATTCGGATAAGTACACACTAGGTCTGATGTAACTATCTTTTTGCTAACGTCACCTTCTTTGATAAATTTTTAGAAAATAAATATGTTGGTTGTCTTTGTTTTTGGTACATTGCACGCCACTCACCCATGATTAACATGGAATGCTAAACTTAGTTTTTCGTCTTTTTTCCCAGAGCTTTCGTTCTGGCTTGCAAGTATTGAACAGAATGATTATGCGGCCCGCGCTCGTCATTCTTTCAGTTATCCGGCCCACTGTGAAAAAAGTTTGGTGACCCCTGGGGTAGATGATAAGAAGGAAAGTGATACTGGTGGAGGATTATAAAGACACAGTGGTGAATTTGGAGGAGAAACAAATTTTAGTATCATATTGGCTAACTCATTGTATTCGACACTGGAAAAATAAATATATGAACAAAATGACCAAGCAAACAGAAACTAGTTGAAGACAAATCTGAAATTCAAAAAAATACAGTTTTAAACTACTGTACTATACCTGTAAAGTAGACTTCTTTTTATACATATTAACATCGACGAAGGAGTGAATAACACCACGAATGGTGGATGTGGGGGCATCTGTGGTCGCTCCCATACGGTCCTGCTGAATCCCCGAGAGTAATACCCCAACCAGACGTGACTGTAGTGGTGTGATCATATCTTTCTGCCATATCTCTAACCCAAGTTCACCTGCATAAAAATGTACAGTGATGCATTGAGAGTGTAATGAGCTATTAAGAGGGATATATATTTACTTTATAGTAAGATTTAGTGCACTTATCCCTCTTACATGTTGTAACTAATGTAGATTTGCCAGAGAAATAGATGTATTGGGGGTGGGGTTGGTTTTGTGACACCCCTCAATAATTCTTCTTGTGGGTACAACCATACAAGAAATGAATAAACAACTAAAAATTGACAAAAAAATAAGAGTAAAATTGGCCAGAATACAAAAAATAATGCAAATTGTACCCAAATGGATGGAAATTATGTATATCCCTTAAAAACAAGCGTAACCACAGAGCAAACTGAATTATATCTTATAAATAAAGCTAAATTTTGTGGATACACTTAAGTTCTTGTGGTAACATACATATGTTTACACCCCCAATCAATACTTCCTAGCGGTGTCACTGGGATGACTAATTACAGGAATATGAGAGCAGAATTCAAATAGAATACAACAATAAATAAAAGATTCATAAGCTGGGAACACACAAAAAATTTAAACATGGAATTTTCACTTGAATGTAACCAAGTGAAATTTGAGCAATGGCAGAAAGCCAGAACTGAAACCTGCTATTTACTTCAAACGTAGTTGTGAGTAAAGAAAGAATGAAGAATAATGCAAAATATATATATGCTTGTAGGATTTATTATTCTTTAAAATGTGATATTGATAATGTAGAAACGGAAAATTGCAATGAAAGTGTGGCAATTATGTTAACTAGCTGCTGACTCTACTGTGAATCAAGCAATCAGCATCTGTCCAGCCACACTGCATCATACTGGAAAAAGTCTAAGTCTTAAAGGAAGACTTACCTATTTCTAGAAGCTGTTCAGAGACATCCATCTGCATCGTGCCATATGTAAGATCCGCATCACTAAACTTCTGCTTCTGAATGTGTTGTGAATTTAAATATCTGTAAAATATAATGGCAAATTATAATCCACATATGTTAGCTAGCTCATCTATATAGTATTCTAAAATTCATTACACAATGACAAAATAAATACATAAATAAAATACAAGATGAAAATACACATATTTGTACTTGCAAGAGGAATATTACCAATATACAGTACAGGGTATAAACATAAAAAAATTTTTTGAGGGTATGATCAAACACAACTGATCGAAGTACAGTAGAAGTACTGTAAAAACTGTCATCTTCCAATTATCATTTTCATAAGATTCATCATATAATCCCCAAAGGACTTTCAATTTCACCTCAAAAATTTCTTGAAGAATGTATTACAGTAGAAACTTGATAAATCGGACTAATTGGGGCAGACCCGTCCACAAAATGCGAAAGCAAAAAAAAATGTATACAGTACAGAATACGGGGCCGGGGGATAACACTGCTTATCTGAACTGTTTAAAGAAAATCAGTTGTTGCTATGGTATTATTGCACTTCAACAACTCAGGTCTCAAGTGTATAACAAGGTTATTAAAAGAATATAACATCAACAATAAAAAATATGAAACAAAACTCTGTGGGTTGAAAATCAGACATATAAGTCTGGTTGTCAACAACTGTTGTAACTGAGATGATTGTTATTTACTGTAAAGTGTTATATGTAAGTAACAACAGAATTTGTCTTATGAATAAAGAGAAAACTGTATACTGCACAGTACAGTCGGCCCTTAACATACGCTGGGGTTAGGTCACAGAGATACCCGTGAATGTTAAAAATCCGTGTACTTTTGCTGACCCCTCCTAAAAAACCCTGGCCCCCCCCATGTCCTTATTTACCGTATATACCTGTGTGTAGTTCAAGTTTTTAAGACCAAATTACTTGGCAAAAAATTAGGGGTCGACCTCTAAACGGGTAATAGTTTCGTTAGGTTGAAAAATATTTACCAGTAACTACCAGTAAACAATGGAAACGACGCACCAACGCACCACCAGCTGTGAGTGTCGGTACAGTTGCCAGGGCAGATCTCTTGCGTCATCATAGCAAGCCCAAAGTAGCCAAATGCATGGTATGGTATGCACAGGAGTATGTAAAACATAAAGTATTCATTTTTTAAAGTTTATTTATAGATACTGTACATAAACTTTTGTTCATTACATTTGAAACATCAACCTTTGTTAATTAAATTTGAAACAAAAGAAAACTACGATACCGTATTTCTAAATACCGGGTATTTTCATTAAAATATTACATCACAAGTATATTTTACCTTAACTGTGACTGAATGAATATATTCTCAGAAATAAATACCGAAATGTAATATTTTTGCTGAAATGACGTACGTATTACAGTGGAAAGTGGGATACAATCATGACGAAAACAATGACTTTCGCTTTCTTTCGTTGTTCAAAAGATTTTACCGTGATCGCTTTTCGAATGGTTTTCAGTTAAAAAACTGTTGTATTACAATAATATTCCAACCTAATTCACTTAAATAAATACTACGATACCATATTTCTGAATATTCTCATGAAAATCCATCAAAATAATTTTCCTTGTCATCGTCTTCAGCACACAGTTGCCAGTTTCAAGATTTTCCGTTTAAAATTTTAAGTTACCGACTACTGTATTTCTTTACCCAAATCGTTTTACAATACAGTAGGTAAAACAGTTTACTATTGTGCAAACCCCACATAAAAAAATTAACAAATGGAGACTCCAAAAAAAAAGAAAAAAAAAAAAAAAATGCTGTCTGAATTGCAACACTGTTGGTAGGGTCAGGTGGTTCTAACGGCATTCTGCCAGTACCCGGGAATCAAATTTATAACAGTGTCTAACCTCAATTACTGTAGTTTATCTGATGTAGGCAATATGAAGTAAAAATACCAGTTAAAGTGAGAAATTGGAAGAGAATAAACAAGAACGATGTCGTTGGGCTATTTTTGGAAGGGCTGAGAGAGAGAGTACCAGCTGTTTGGTCTTTTTTGCCGGGAGAGTCACGCAAATATCCATACTGGTATTTGTTTGGTGTCTTCTGTATTTATAAAAATGAATACTTGTAAATTAAAAGTACCGTAACATTGTATTATATACAAACTTGTCATATTTCTGGAAAATAAGAAGCAAGAAAATAAGAATATACCGGTAAACACAATTTCAACACACGATAAAATTAAAGGCTGCTTAAGATGGGCCGGGGCAAAAACAAATCCTCCGCGACCAGGGCTCTGCCGTATCAGCTAGACGGGACACGTGTTTTTCGAATCGTTTTCAGTTAAAAAACTGTTGCATTACAAGTGAATTAGGATAGAATATTATTGTAATACAACAGTTTTTTAACTGAAAACCATTCGAAAAGCGATTATGGTAACATCTTTTGAATGAAAGAAAGCAAAAGTCATTGCTTTCGTCACAATTTTATCCCACTTTCCACTGTAATACGTACGTCATTTCAGCAAAAATATTACATTTCCATATTCTCAAAAATAAATAGTAGTTTTGCTGAAATGTAATGTATTTCAATGTAAATTAGGATAAACTACATGAAAACAAAAGACTTTACCTAACCTTCCGATGTTCAAGATATGTTACTCGTTTTTTAATAGTTTTCGGTTAAAATACTGTTATATTAGTGATATTCTATTCATACTGTTCTTGATATAATACATTCACGGAAATGTAATATTTTTGTTGAAATGACGTACGTATTACAGAGGAAAGTGGGATAAAATTGTGACGAAAGCAATGACTTTCGCTTTCTTTCGTTCAAAAGATGTTACCGTAATCGCTTTTTGAATGGTTTTCAGTTAAAAACTCTTGTACAGTCGGCCCTTAACATACGCGGGTTTAGCATACACGGATTTGCAAATACGCAGATTGCCCCGCCGGAGGAATATTCTGTACACTGAAGTAATTGAAGTACATTCAAATCGCGCGCGGCACCGAACACGGGACACCGCCCGCTCCCGCAACCTCACACACACACGTATAGCTCTCCCTCACTCACTCAGTCTCGCTGTAACCACGCTTGTGTTGACATCAGCATTGTAGTTGCAAAAATATTACATTTCCATGAATGTAGTATATCAAGCACAGTATGAATAGAATATCACTAATATAACAGTATTTTAACCGAAAACTATTAAAAAAACGAGTAACATATCTTGAACATCGGAAGGTTAGGTAAAGTCTTTTGTTTTCATGTAGTTTATCCTAATTTACATTGAAATGCATTACGTTTCAGCAAAACTACTATTAATTTCTGAGAATATGGAAATGTAATAGTTTGCTGAAATGACGTACATATTACAGTGGAAAGTGACGAAAGCAATGACTTTCGCTTTCTTTCGTTCAAAAGATGTTACCGTAATCGCTTTTCGAATTGTTTTCAGTTAAAAAACTGTTGTATTACAATAATATTCTATCCTATTTCACTTGTAATGCAACAGTTTTTTAACTGAAAACCATTCAAAAAGCGATTACGGTAACATCTTTTGAACGAAAGAAAGCGAAAGTCATTGCTTTCGTCACGATTTTATCCCACTTTCCACTGTAATACGTACGTCATTTCAGCAAAAATGTTACATTTCCGTGAATGTAGTATATCAAGCACAGTATGAATAGAATATCATTGTAATATAACAGTATTTTAACCGAAAACTATTAAAAAAACGAGTAACATCTCTTGAACATCGGAAGGTTAGGTAAAGTCTTTTGTTTTCGTCATGCATTTTATCCTATTTTACATTGAAATACATCACCATCACGTTTCAGCAAAACTACTATTTATTTCTGAGAATATATTCATTCATGCACAGTTTAGGTAAAATATACATGTGCTGTAACATTTTTTAATTGAAAACGATTCGAAAAACACGTACCCTCTAGCCCTGTTCAAGGAGAAGACTGGGAGGAGCTGTTTGGTGCTTAAGACGATGACAAGGAAAATAATTTTGATGGATTTTAATGAAAATATTCAGAAAGACCATGGCACTGTCAAGGAAAGTGGCTGCTGAAGGCTTCCAGGACATGGCAGAGGACGAGATTAGGGAGCTAATTGAAGAGCACGACAATGAGCTGACCGAGGAGGATCTACAGGAGTTAGTAGACTCAGGCAAGGAAGAGGAAGCGAAAGGGAAAGAGGATGAGGAAGAGCACCAAGAAATAACGTTGGAGAAGTTGGGGGAGATGACCAGGAATATTGAGGCACTGAAAAACCTGGCCTATAGTATGGACCCCTCCATGGTGCGTGCCCTGAAATTCATGCGAGGGATGGATGACGTTTTTGCTCCATACAAAAACACCATGGAAGAAATGAAAAGAAAGAGACGACAACTCCCCATCACCATGTTCTTTGATCACCGAAGGAGAGGTTTAACACCATCAATCACTGGCGGCAGTGAGGAAGCAGCTGAATCCACCGTCGCCCCCACTTCACCACCCATTATGGAATTGAGTGACGATGAGCCCGATGACCCTCGTCCTGTCGCCGAGGATTGGTACTGTACAGTAAAGTGAAATTTTTATCTCTTTATTTTAAAAGCTTTTCTTGCCATGTTTATTGTTTGTAAAAATGCACAGCACAGTACAGTTCAGTACTGTACATAGGAAGTGGAGGTGCAGTTATTCACAAAACATTTGTGTTTGTTGTCGGCAGTAGTGACGGTGAGGAGGAGGAGGAGGCAGAGGAGGGAGCGGAGGGAGCGAGTTGGGAGGAGTGGTGACCTTGGACGCGGGAGCAGGCACGATTGGAGATGCCAGCCAGTTCATTACGGGTGTATTAATTGTTTTTATAGCTATTTTTGCATTTAAATATTAAATACTGTACATTACGTTTTAACAAAACTACCATTTATTTCTGAGAACATGGAAATGTAATATTTTTGCTGAAATGATGTACGTATTACAGTGGAAAGTGGGATAAAATTGTGACGAAAGCAATGACTTTCTCTTTCTTTCGTTCAAAAGATGTTACCGTAATCGCTTTTCGAATGGTTTTCAGTTGTGGGATTATAAGGCTAATGATAGGATAGAATATTATTGTAATACAGTACAAGTACAACAGTTTTTAACTGAAAACCATTCGAAAAGCGATTACGGTAAAATCTTTTGAATGACGAAAGAAAGCGAGTCATTGTTTTCGTCATGATTTTATCCCACTTTCCACTGTAATATGTACGTCATTTCAGCAAAAATATTATATTTCCATATTCATTTCTGAGAATACGTATATTCATTCAGTCACAGTTAAGGTAAAATATACTTGTGATGTAATATTTTAATGAAAATACGGTATCGTAGTTTTCTTTTGTTTCAAATTTAATTAACAAAGATTGATGTTTCAAATGTAATGAACAAAAATTTATGTACAGTATCTATAAATAAACTTTAAAAAATGAATACTTTATGTTTTACATCATCCTGTGCATACCATACCATGGATTTGGCTACTTTGGGCTTGCTATGATGACGCAAGAGATCTGCCCTGGCAACTGTACCGACACTCACAGCTGGTGGTGCGTTGGTGCATCGTTTCCATTGTTTACTGGTAGTTACTGGTAAATATTTTTCAACCTAACGAAACTATTACCCGTTTAGAGGTCGACCCCCAATTTTTTGCCAAATAATTTGGTCTTAAAAACTCGAACTACACACAGGTATATACGGTAAATAAGGACATGGGGGGGCCAGGGTTTTATAAGGGGGGGGGTAGCAAATATACGCGGATTTTTAACATCCACGGGTATCCCTGTTACGTAACCCCCGCGTATGTTAAGGGCCGACTGTATTACAATAATATTCCCTACTAATTGACTTGAATAAATACTTGAATGGAAATATACAATATTTTTGTTGAAACTACCCGCGTTTCGGTGTAAAGTGTCGTAATAATAAATAGTAAACAATTTACCTTCGGCACTCGGTGTTTCAGGCACGGTAAGCCTCAGTTTATAGGACGTAGAGTGTTTTTACTGAAGGTTTTGTTGTTCCAATACCCTCAAAAACTTGGGTCGACCTATAAACAAGGAATGTCATAAATTAACGATTTTTTGGTCAAAAAATCAGGGTCGACCTACAATGCTGATGTCAACACAAGCGTGGTTACAGCGAGTCTGACTGAGTGAGGGAGCGTGGGGTGGCGTGACGCGCGTGTGTGTGTGTGACGCGCGATTTGAATGTACCGGTACTTCAATTACTTCAATGTACATAATATTCCTCCGGCGGAGCAATCCAAGTATTTGCGAATCCGTGTATGCTAAACCCGCGTATGTGAAGGGCCGTATATTGTATGCGTAGGAGTATATTGTATGTGGAAGACGAATGTTTATCTGGGAGCAGCTGGCAGAGGGGAGGGAGGGGGGGTAGCATGGGTGGGTGCTCTCTCCCCCAAGATTCCTTAAACACTTCATTATGCAGTCTCACCATAATTCTCATATAATTTAGGATCGTTTGGTGTCAGATTGATAAAATATTATCCTAAAAGAATCAACTTTCCTGAAAAACGAATCGCACACTGAACACCATGAGTCATTTGTTTACAAAGAGCAAACAACTGATTGGCTTACCACAATGTCTGTCTTCAACACTTAGTAAATTAATACTATACAGTTGTGTATTTATCACTTAATAAATACTATTGCAGTGTATTTATGACCACTTAATAAATACTATTTTAGTGTATTTACCACCACCTAATAAGTAATATTGTAAAGAATTATGCATTTGCATATACCCTGGTTTATTCATTAATCATTTGTCTAAGTGTATAAGTAGCCAAATTGAGCCATCATATAACACTCAAAGGTAGTAAATGTTTTTAGTAAGGTATCTTCATATCAAATACTATACAGTGTGTTGTAGTGACCCCTGTTGTAAGCTAGTCTGCAGAAAGCTCTCACACGAACACATCTTCAGTAAATAACCTTCTGATACAGCTTATCCTTTTATTTTCAAATCATATTACAAATTACATACAGTAGTGTATTTTTTCTCTATTGCTGAAGATGTTATATCAACCATGATGAACCATAAGATATAAGAGGCCAATCATATGAGAATATAATACTGAATCAATAAATAAATAAACCTGACAAATGTGGCAACACCTAGTCAGCCCCAGCCTGCTAACATACTCAAGTGTCTTAGTTCTCAGTAGGCCTATAGCAAATCTGACTAGACCACTGTACAGTATTAATTAAGTGCTGTTTATTTAAGATTTTTTTTATTAAATCCTCCCCCCCCCCTTTTTTTTTAGTATTTCTGGTGACCAGAGCATCTCAGAAGAGTCCGAAAAAAGTGAATTCCGATACCCTGTACAGTACATTGAAGTCCAATTTATCAAGGTTTTACTGTACATGTTTACTAATAGTCAAAATATTCCACCATGTTTCAGGGCAGAGCACAAGCAATGAGAAATAGCATTTATCATACTAAATATCCAAAGGTGGGCAGTTGCGCCACAAAAAGTTGTGGCGCAACTTGTGCCGCAACTTTTTTGGTTGCACATGCAGATGCGCCGCACATTTTTCCAGAGAGTTGCGGAACTGGTTTCGGCACAACTTTTACAAGCATTTTCAAACGCAAAATGCAATTTTTTTTGGCAATAATTGAAAATTGGAATACAACCGCAAAAACAAACGGACATCCCTAGAGCCGCGCATTACGAAAATTTCTGTTTCTGACGGAATGATTCAGCATACATCATGATACGGGTCGGGTAGCATATTTCTGAACTGTAAACCAGATGAGACCCCCCCCCTCCGTCGCTCCCCTTTCATCTTTCACATAAACTCTAGTTTCTAGAGTTTATGTGAAAGATGAAATCTGGCAACTACAGCGAAGGAAGGGGAGGGAGGAATGATTCATATTATAACAAGTCAGGCAGTCAGTGGCACTGCAGTTAAGGCGTCAGTTTCTTGTTGTTTTGTTTCTTGTTATTACTGGTATTATGGATTGTTTTGTGAAGAAGAGGAGTCTGTGGTCGGCAGCAGTGATCCTGCCGACCAGGACATGGACACGGAAGTTGAAGTGACTGAGACTGTTGACAGCCAGTCCACTGAGACTGAGGCCAGTGGCAGTGAGGCATTTTTTGTAATTTTGTAATAAAATATTTATATTAACTTTTTTGTATCAATTATATTTTGTTTTACCTGTAAATAGGCATATTTTTTTTATTTTAGTATTTGTTTATTTTAATTTTTTTAAAGTTGCGGTTGAGCTAGCGGCGAAACTTTTCGAAAATGGTTGCAGTTGTGGCGCAACTATTTCAGCAGAGTTACGGTTGCGGAACAAAAAAAAAAGTTGCACGTGCCCACCTCTGTAAATAACAATGAAAAAGTTAGAACACTTAAAGACATGCATCATACCTGAGAGGTGTAGAATGCTGGTACTGTACTGTGCAGTATACAGTAGTTTCAAAACAATCCATTATGCTAAAATAACTCAGAATTAAAAAATGAAAAAGTTACATCCAAATTCCTAACCAAAATAAATCTGCAAGTGAAAGACAAGGGACTTACGAATAGAGGTTGTTGAGGTACTGTGTGCCTTCACTAAACTCCAGCCAGAAGCGGTGGTACTCTGCCAACAAGTTCTCTTCCCGCTGCTTGCTTACCTATACAGTATATAAGTATTATCACTTACACCACTGTACAGTATACAAGTGTTATTGCATCTTACTGTATAGTTTATTTTACTCATTTTTGAGAGCCATATCCCACTTAGCTGAGGGGGTTGCCAAATTCAAGAGCAAAAACACATTATATTATATTACAGTACAGTACAAATATTCTATGATGACACAGAAATTCTTAAGATTGTAAGAAAATGCCCTTCCAATAAAGCAGAGATGAACCATGCATATCATTATTTACTATCAACTATAATAACACAAATGTTCAACGGAAATAAATTCAAAATTTAAATTGTATCATATTACTCTTCCTTGAGAATGTAAAACATCTGGTCTCGAGGATTGGAAGAGGTGCTTTCAATAAAATTATCACAAACAGGTGCACAATAAGACAGTTACGTATATGCCTACACCGGGAGAGTGAAAAAAAAAGGGAGTTGAAGAACAGCTCTTTATTATAAAAATCAGAAGTTAAATGAAGTTAATGTATTTTATCATAATACTGTACAGTACCTCTAGAATACTTGAGTAATCAATTTAACACCTGTCAAATTAGTAATGGTCAGTGAAAAATATGATGGTATCTGTACTACATATACCTTATCTTATATTCAAGAAAGACTATATAATAATCAATGACAACAAACAAACGACGTGCATTCATTATACAGTATATACCTTAGAGTAAAGTTCTCGAACATGATTTTCAAGTAACTTCTTTGTCTCTGCATACAATTTTTCTGCAAGGGGCTCTGGAAAGGCCACACACAGTGAGTACACATCAGAGAATCTTTCGTTCCAGATGCTGCGTTTGATTGAATCCATTGTGACAACTTGCTGCACAGTCTCCAACAAGCCTCCCCATACTTCATCAAAATTCACCGCACGAGGCTTTAATGACATCCTGTCAGCCTTAAAAAAGAAAAGAAAAGTAGAATATGAATATTAGTACTGTACTGGAAAAGATTTTTTTTAAAACAACTGTTTGATAACTAAAGTACAAAACACTTATAATCCTAATATGCTTATACTGTACAGTACAGTATACCCATGTACACAGTATAGGTTCCCCTCATGTATGCTGATATTGTTCTGTATATAAGCAAAACCAGTACAAATGAAGAAGGGTTCCAAAGTAGATTACAAGGTGTGGGAAGGGAGGGGTGCATTCCCAGCCATTGCCAAAGTTCTCTTCTCAATTTTCAGGTATGTTTACTCTTGATCATCAGCCCAGAAAATCAAGTATCATAATCAAACCAATGAATTATTCACCAATTGCAAAATAGAAATAGCTTTATAATGCCTGGCGTGGCTCCTGGTTAGTGATGATGATGATGCCACAGTGATCAGTCCCAGGGGCAAATATTGTAGACATTTTTTAAAGCACAAATAGTTTGAACACCATTATGTTAATAAGCCAATTCATATTAAGAGTACTACAGTGTTACAATGTTTATAAAATATGAGGCAAACAAGTGAAAATGGAAAAACTAAATTGAAGTAAGTGTCATTTGCATTTATGTTTCCAGTGAAGTACTTGTAAATGGAACAATTGGTGATACCATAATCTAAGCTACTATAGGTATTTATTGCTTCTAAGCCAACACACATCTATTATAAGTAACATCTGGTTATTCTTTAATGCTGTAGCTAAAAAGAAACAACTGTAGTAGTAATTTGTGTAAGCATTAAAGATTATGGATTACTAGCACGTATACAGTATTTGTATGTGCATTAAGGCACGCAAAATGGGACAGGACAATCATGAGCATATGTAACAAACAATCAATCAAACAAACAATCAATCAATCAATCAATCAGAGTACCATCCTCGCATCTAAGGGTTGGCGTCCAGTCCTGCACTCTAAATGTTCTTCAGCTATTTCTACCAATCCTTCAAGGTTTTATCTCTCTGGGGATCCATTTTTTTTATTTCATTCATCCATCTCAGTCTCTGCCTTCCCCTGGCCCTTCTACCCTCAACTTTGCCCATTAATATTTTTTTTATTATCCTCTCATCCCTAATTATATGGCCAAAATAGTTACAGTATTTTTATTTTTCTGTACATTCAAGTATTTCTATTGAAATTTTTGCTAATCTTATTAGTGCATTTGTTTTCCTGTCAGTGAGGCCTATTCTTAGCATATACCTATAATACCACATTTCAAAGGCCTCCAACCTCTTTCTGGTGTCTGCTGACAGTGTCCATGCTTCTGACCCATACATCAGTCCTTTCCATATAGAGCCTTTCAGCAGCCGTTTTCTCAAATTGAAGTTAATGTCCCCTTTCATTTGGTCTTTAAGATTATTAAATGTTTTTTTTGCTTGTCATATTCTTGTTTTGATTTCTTCCTTACACACCCCATCACCCTATACAGTATAGTCTGCATTTATGCGGTCAGTTGAACCCGTGGAGGTCAGCGTAAAACGAGAAACGCGTAAACGAAATAACATAACATATGGGATTAATTGAAATAGAGACTGGGCCGACTCCCAAACTCCACTTTTTCCGACACAATATGTACCCTGTAGTAAAAATAACATCATAATTTTATGATGGTATTGACACACACATAATATCTAAATAAAAAACTACAAATATAAAGGTGTTTAACACTTACGTTAGTAGAAGAGATGGGTCGGCACACGTGGATAGCGGCTGGTTCCGAGGCAGGGGGCAGATTAGTGGCCCTCCAATGAATCACTATCACTACTCACAGAGGTTTGCAAGGCCTCCCAGACAAACCCCTCAAAGTCCATATCCTCACTGTCACTATCACTGACTTGGGCTGGCTATGGTTGTGGTGGGTTGCGGGCGAGACTAGCATTGATGTTGTCGTGATACATCTGGACATACGGCTCCATAATTTTCGACAGAAGGTTATTAGACACTTCATACCGATGCTTGACTGTGACTTTGTCAAGGATGAGCTTGATTTTCTCCCCCAACTCGATGACTTCCTTCACATAACCATGGCTTGGTCCAGGTAGTTCAAGGTTTCTCGGGGGTGGTGGGCGTCTAGCGGAAGCCATTGTGATGGAATAGCGGGCACAAGAGAGAACAGTATACGCGTAGAACTGAGAACAATGAGACTGGCCCGGCTAGGTCAGCGACTTCTTCCCTCTGGTGGCAGGGCACGTCATGTTACATTAGACCAATCACAGCTAGCGGCGGAGGGAATGCGTGGGTGGTAAGGATGCGTGGCCCGATCACAGTCCGATACGTCATATGACGTCAGCGATAACGTAAGACTGACCTAATGAGCACCCTCCAGGCGCCGCTTCCCGCATAAATGATGGAATGAGCCGCGTAACTTAAAATTTTCATTCTGGCAAGGTGCCGCGTAAATGACCAAACGCATAAACAAAATCCGCGTAAATGCAGACTATACCGTACACAAAATTTTCCACTTGCATACGTTCCCAATTGCCTACCATAAATTTAATTTTAGGATTTAAATTTGGAACAACCATTAATCTATACAGTACAGCATTAACTCTTAAACCATATATTTCACTTTTTTCCACTAATCTGCTAACAAATTTTTTTTAATGCCTCTTCACTATCTGTGATAAGAGTACTATCATCAGCATAGTGTATATTTGATATTACTTCACCATTAACTTTTAATCCTTCATTATTACTCATAACTTCTCATTAAGAATTTTTAATACCCGGTACATATTATACAATGTTGGAGATAGAAAGCAACCTTGTCTTACTCCTTGTCTAACTGCAAACCACTTAGTAAGTTCATTATGTACTAACACTGCAGCCTCCCATTTCCTGTAAAGATTTTTTAAATTCTAATATCTCCATTATATAATGTCAATTTTTTCCCAGGATATCCATAAGTTTATTGTGCTTTACCTTATCAAAAGCATTTTTAAAATCAATAAAGCGTATACCTGTATACAAATTTCTTTGGACCACTAAAGCTCTTCTACTCAAAATTCTCAAGCCAAATTCAGTGTAACTTCTCGAGTTCCTTTTCCCTTTCTAAATACATTTTGCTTTTCAGATAACTCATTTTCTATTCTAAAGTTTATTCTACTTAAAAATTATGTTTAATAAAACTTTGCAGGCATGACTTATTAAGTTTATTGCTCTAAACTAGGTGCACTCTAAGGCTCCTGGCCTTATGAACCACAAGGAAAGTCTCCTTTCAAGTACAGTACAGTGTATATACAGTATAGAATTACTGTACATATTTTAGTCAAACATTTTATCTCATTCTTGCCCATTTGTTTTATAAATTCTGCTGGAAGCTGATCAACCCCACAAGATTTACAATATTTCATTTTCACAGCTGCCTCAACTTGTTTACAAAACTGACATTTCTATCCTTATTTACCTTTCGGTTCTTATCTCTACTTTATTCTTATCATTGTAGTGATATCTCCGTTAGCCGGAACAATTAGTGCAGAGCACTTCCAGGAATGAGCGATTTCTGGGTAACGAGACAACTCTCTCAAAGCCGGAAAAAATCCCTCATCCCAGGAATTTTCCAGATTTTCCCGGTTAACGGAAAAATGTTCTCGGAAGTTCCAGAAATTGCCCATTATATCATCTCTTGAACCCGGAAAAATAGTCCCCCATCCCAGAAATTTTCCAGGTACCCTAATGGAAAATTTTTCTTGGAATTTCCGGAAAATGAGCCCCTCAGAAATTTTCAATTTGCCTATTGGAGAGTTCCAGGTTCGAGGAATTCCGGCTAAGGGAGACACTACACTACACTACTTATAATTCTTCTACGTACACTACCCATCTCTCGTTTACTTCTGCCTCAAACAGGATCTTAATGTCTTTGCCTTTACTAGTCCGACCACATTTATTTCCCTTTCTGGATCATTTGTTTAATCTTTCTCTACATTTCCATAAAATTATTTCTCCAGTCATCATTTTTGTCGATCTATTTTATTTTATTTAAAATTTCATTTTCCATCCACTTACTTTTAGCTGCCTTCCTCCAATGTCCTATAAGCATTTCCCTAGTATCTAATATTACTTCTTTGTAATAATTAAATTGTTGTCCTGAAAATCTATTTTTTTTTCAATTTCATATTCTATCCTTGCCCCTATTTTGAGCTTACCTAAATCACATTTAATTTTGTCCACTGAAGGATAAAATCCATCTTCCAGCCATCATATTTGGTTCTTATCAATTCCTTGCACACATCATGAGTAGAAAATCTACCTAAATATGAATTTAATGTTTTGGTTATAGTTTTGTAAATGTACAGTATACAGGAACAAAAGGATTAACAGTAAAAAAAAAATAATAATAAGCAACTAGCATGTACCTTGCTGAGGATCCAGGCAAGCGCATGAGCAGTATTTTATTTAATATTTTGCTCACGTGTAATACAGTATTCCCTTAAAGCTCGCTGGGGTTAGGTAAAATGGACCCGTGAGAAAGCAAAATCCACGAGCTTTTCATGCCAGTCCCAGGAGTGTGCAAAATACATGCAGAATATAAATAGCTATAGGCACACGTATAACAACATTATGTATGCATAAGGCAATGTAATAAATATTAAATAACATAAATAAATAAACATACACATGAAGTAACAGTGTATGGACATTAGGTCCATACAGTGTTAGTTAGTTGTGGTAATGACATTGCAAGGACAATACCACTGAAACGTCAGCTGATCTGGTGCACAGGATGTAAACAATCCCTGTACTGGGCAGTTCCTGGTGAACATGCCCGGTACTGATAAATATTTGTAATGTGTATACCGTAGGTACCTATATGTATGTATAATTATATCCTTTTGCATTAAATTAGGTACTGTAAATTTTATTAATAATACCAACAAATGATTGATCATTGGTCCATAAAGTGATAGCGAGCTGTGGTAGTGAGAAACATGATACCATATAGCTAGTGACTTGGCTTTGCCAGTACAGTAGGCTATCAAATCTGCAAAAAATCTTTTTCCAAAATACACCTTACAAATTATAGGGTGCATCTTATGACCTGGGAAATATGGTGCTCTGTACTGTAGTGTTGACTCCTCTTGATCTCTGGCACACAGCCTCAGATTTATTTCATATATTTTCCATGGCAATCTGTGAGTTTCTGAGAGAGACAAGATTTGAAAATGCGAGCTTTAAGGGAATACTGTACTGTCTGGCTATTGTGTAAAAGGTATAAATAACTAAACAGTCCTTATACAGTATAGTATTCATTATTATTTAAGTTTTTGATTACTGTACTATCACAAATTTCATTTGTTTAGTCTATGAATCTTCTTCCGGCAGTAATCACTTACACAACAAAAGAACACACATACGAAAAGTAGATAGTGGCCCTGAGTATTCATGCAAGCTTCAGCAATTAAAATAAAGAAAAAAATCACTGAATTACATCTGATTTTAGAAATAATGGACAGCTAAATGACTGTCCAAGCACCAAGTGGTTCAATCCTGTAAAATCAGACCAAACTGTACTGTACTGTATATGCACACTTTAGTGTAAATAACATTCATGGTACAGTACGCCAGGATAATTAGCGGATTTTTATTTTGCGGTCCTCTATTATTCGTGGATGACATTCTAGATGTACCCAAGAATGTCTGTGGGTAATTTTAAAGTTGCCGGCATATTCGCAGCTGGGACAGGGAGCCATTCGTTCCAGAGACAGTCATTTCCTTTACCTGTATTGTATATTAATCACAAAGTACAAAGTGGACTTGAAGGTAGACTAAACATAATTAATAAACATTTGTTTCAGATTATTTGTGAGAGGATTTTCCCATTACGTGTTTTGCGCACGCACGCGCGCGCGCACACACGTACACACACTACTGTACATATATACAATCAGAAACAAATATATATTGATAATGTTCAGTCTACCCCCAAGTCTGTCCCGTGCTTTGTTATTAATAAAGCATGGAGTGGACTTGAGGGTAGACTCAACATTTTTAATATACATTTGTTTCTGATTATTTGTGAGAGGATTTTACCATTATTTTTTATTTGCACACATATACACACAAACACACTAGGTAAAAAAATACAGTGGTCCCTTGATTAACGAAGTCCAATTAACGAAATTTCGGTGAATGAATTAGCTCCCATAAGGATCTTCAGTTCCATTAACGAACAAAACTTTGATTAACGAAAGCCCTATGAGAAAAACGCTTTGTTGTGCGCATCTACGTTTACATTCGTTTCCAGTGGAGTAAATATCAAGAAGGTTGTGCTCTTGAATATTTTTGCATTTTTTATATTAAAATTATTAGTCATTCTAATTTAATTAACATACAGTGAACCCTCACTTTACGCGGTCAATTGAACCCACGGCGGCCCGCGTAAAGTGAACAACATAACATATGGGATTAATTGAAATAGAGACCGGACCGACCCCCAAACTCCACTTTTTCAGGCACAATACCTACGTTGTAGTAAAAATAACTTCTTAATTTTATGATGGTATGCACACACAATTAATAATTAAGAGAAATATCAAAAATATTAGGTTTTTTAACACTTACATTAGTAGAAAAGATGGCTGGGCACACGGGGATGGGGGGTTGGTTCCGAGGCAGAGGGCAGATTATTGGCCCTCACTTGTATCAATTGTATCACTATCCACCACAGAGGCTTGCAGGGCCTCTTTGTCAAACCCCTCAAAGTCCATATAAGTCCATATCCTCACTATCATTATCACTATAACTGACATAGGCTGGCTGTGGTGGGTGGCGGGTGAAGAACTCGGTAATGTTTTGATGACTGGGCGACCTTGTGCGCACCTTGCTCGCACCGCTCTCCGCGTAAAAGGGTACACACACCGCGGAGAGTGAGCATTCCGTGTTCGGCAGGGTACCGCGCAAACGTGGAAACGCGTTAAGTGGGACCGCGTAAAGCGAGGGTTGACTGTATTGATAATATATACAGTACAGGGAACAGTTTTTGTGTGCCAATCAGCTGATAATCACCCACCAGCGCTTCTCAGTTTAACTTTGTTTACAGTGCAGTGAACATCCAGTTTGTTGGTCTCTTGAATATTTTTGCATTTTTACATTAAAATTATTGGTCATTCTGAAATTTAGTTCACATAATGATAATATACAGTGCAGAAAGTATTATGAAACGTGAAGAAGGCATTAGAACCAATGCACTCTGTAAAGAATATGGCATGTCATCATTGACTGCCTCTAATATCAGCTGTTTAATATGTAAACAAAGCTGCCAAGAATAAGACATACACACCTCAAAGTAAGTTAAAATATAGTACAGTAGTACCCAGATTTACGCAGTCAATTGAACCCACAGGGTACCGCGGAAAGTGAAAACCACGAAAAGTGAACAACAGAACATATGGGATTAATTCCAATAGAGACTGGCCCGACCCCCAAACTCCACCTTTTCGACACAATACCTATGTTGTAGTAAAAATAACATCTAAATTTTATAATGGTATGCTCACACAATTAATATTTAAGAGAAATACAGTCACCAGGTTAATGTCCATTCAAATAATGGACTCAAATCCCCCCCCTCTTCCCAGCTCACTAGCTCCTACCTCTCTGAGAAATGATTGGGTGAAACACTAGATTTTAACGTTTAGTAATAAATAATACCTCAGACTAAAGTTAGGATAATATAATTGACATTTCTGGATTCCTTGCAGGTCAGGGAATATTTTGAATGTAAACTTCATATATTTTGCACAAAAGATAAAATATTTGCTTTGTGTAAACCAAATTATTACATTAGGTCTAAAATTTGTATGTCTAATGCAAAATCCATGATGTTTATATTCAAAATGATCAATATCATATTGTAAGAATTCCAGCAATGTAAATTATATTCTGGCCGGGTAATTTGTATGAATTTTATGAGCTAAAACAAATATCTTCAGTAAATAAACAAAGAAATATTCTTCAAGGACACTATCTGTCAATCAAAATACCCCACCCCCCCTCCCTACCAGAGAAGCGATTGGGAGAAAAAAGTGTATTTACATTTTTAGTAATAAATAATAACCCAGACTAAAGTTAGGATAATATAATTGACATTTCTAGATTCCTTGCAGGTCAGGGAATATTTTGAATGTAAACTTCATATATTTTGCACAAACTATAAAATATTTGCTTTGTGTAAACCAAATTATTACATTAGGTCTAAAATTTGTATGTCTAATGCAAAATCCATGATGTTTATATTCAAAATGATCATCATATTGTAAGAATTCCAGCAATGTAAATTATATTCTGGCAGGGTAATTTGTATGAATTTTATGAGCTAAATAAAAAAATAAAAAATTATACTTCACTGCGTATATGAGTAGATACACCGCGGAAAATGAAAGTCCGGTTCCTTCCAAGGTACCGTGTAGTGTAAATGAGAAATCGCTGAAAGTGAAACCGAAACCGTGTAGCTTTGTAAAGCTACATGGGGTAATACTGTACAGGTATTCTATATTTTTTATTTACTATTATACAGTATACAGTACAGTAGTGTATTTAGTTTATATTTAATGTTTTGTTAATTCTATTACTGGCATAGAGCACTTTGTATGTACTTTTTCTGTGGGTTGGAACCAATTACCCAATATCCCATTGAAATACAGGGTAATAGATTCAATTAACAAAATTTTTGGTTAACGAACGACTCTGTGGAACCAATTGTATTTGTTAATCAAGGGACCACTGTAATTGTCATAAAGGCAAACGCATTAAGGGAATATACATTTCTTTGTACACAAGTAAAAATGTCCCCCCCCCCTCCCCCCCGGTAAGCAAATGTTATTGGTGTTCACAGATTTGGCGATTCGCGGCCATTTTGAGAACCTAACCCCTGCGAATTTGAAGGGCATGCTGTACTGTATATGCACACTTCAGTGCAAATAATACAACCGAACCAAAAATAATGATACAATAAATGACAAAGTAATGCAAAAATAAGCTGCAAAATGATAATTCATGGAAATTAAACAGGAGACAAGACTAGAAGTAATGTGAAGAAGTAAAATGCTACTTGTACCATGGTTTTAGAGCAAGACAACAGGTGTTATTTCACAGTATTATGGTTTTAGATGGTCATTAGGACGTGGGTCAGGACAAGGATAAAATACTTGTAAGGATAGTTCACCAAGCACTTGTTGTACCCACAATGCACAGCTCGGTGACGTCTCTCTTGTAAACACGTATCATCTGGTAACATACGTGTGTGCCAGCGTCTGCACCCAGGACCAGTGTATCAACAATTAAGGTTATTTGTGCAATATACAGGTGCACCAACAATGCTCAAATCTCAAGTATTACAGATATCCCAGAGATAAGAAAACTTGTGATAAATGGATAAATGCCTGCAAGAGTTCTGATAAAATAAACACATTAGACTAGCCGAGAACTTGTTTGAAAAGAGTTCATATTTCTTTTGTATCTCCTTAATTCTGGAATGTTTGTCGATATCAGGTGTTTACAGGAAGGCTAGACACTCATCTTGCTATATGTGGCCAAAAAAGAACTCTGAACATATTTAATAATCTTAAAAATTAAGTTAAGAACACAGGTACAGTAGGCTCTCGCCAATAACGTCTAATAGGTGCCTGAAAAACGCCGTTATTAGCGAAAACGTTATTTGTGTGACATTAAAATACATGTAAAAAGGGTTTGTTGGTGCCGCCACCCCAAGAATTTCACCGAATTTTTCCCCTTAGAAGCCCTCCTAACACTTTTTGATCGCTGAAATAAAAAAGAAGCGTTATTTACTCATCAAAATATAGAGTTTGAGTAATATAACACTTAGCTTGGGGGAGTTTTTGAGGTGATTGTTCCATATCTGAGGGCCGCTAAGACTTGCACTGTCTTTCATTCTACAAGCTAACCATTTCACAAGAAAATGCTGTTATCACTATCAACCTGTTTCTATCACTTTCATCATTCATAGCTCGCCTCGCATTTCCATCACTACCGAAATATTTCTTAGCCAGCGCAATACTCTTCTTGGTCTCCTCAAAGTTCCTCTTAATATTTCGCACTGTAGACTCAGGACGGTTCAATTTCCTCACAATATCAATGTTCCATGCACCACTTACAGTGAGCTCAACAATCTGTTCTTTTTCCTTGACCAAGTAGGCACGCTTCTTGTGGGTTTGTCTCTTAGATTTGGGATCTTTTTTCTCATTCACTTTAAAAGTTCCCGGGCGTTCAGGCAGCAAATCATTCCCTCCACCACCTCCCCTAACCCCCACAGGCAAAAATGCGGAAGCCATTATTGATCACCGACCCTAGCAACCACTGGTTATAGAGGAGAAAATCTCACATGTGGGCGCAGCGCTGTATTCCACTGAGCGTGTGTGAGAGTGAGATGGAGCGGACAACTACGTCATCAACATGGCGGCAAACAAACGCTATCATTGATGCACGCGGATGCTTCCCGCAAAATCTCCGTTATTCAAGAGAATCCAGACGTTATTATCGAAAATGGGTATCTATTGTAACTTACCGTTATTGTCGAAAACGTTATTGTGGAAGTCGTTATTGGCGAAAGCCTACTGTACGTGGGTTTCAGGTGTCAACACCGTGCTTGTTTCAAGACGCAAAGGAAGATTTCTTGTGGTTTCTTAATTCTGCAATGTCAACCAATATCAGGTCATCCAGAAGACCATGAGACATTGTTCTTGTCATGTCTGACAACAAAAACAATAATAATATTGCCCAAAATATAAGAAAAACGAAGAGTGACATCACTTAATTCACCGGCGACGATCGTGATGCTTAACGCCGAGAAACTTGCTATATTTCTTAAGTATACATTGTAAGGCAATATCCAGTTTTCTGGAGTACCCTCAGACATTTACCTTGCCATGTCTGGCAAAAGGAAAATATCTGAATTGCTAATAAGCTCAAAAATTGAGTTGCTTCATCCATGCCATCAGCAAAATGTCCAGTGCCCCTCCTGGTGTTTCCTTATAATATTTTGCTATTTTTTTTCTTCTTTTTTTGCTATATCATTTTTGGAGGACTGCTCACAGAAATGCCTTAGCCTTATGAGTTGTCTAAAGTTAAGGCCCATGGTATCGAGGGGAAAGTTTTAAATTGGATAAAATCGTGGCTCACAGATAGAATACAGAGGGTCAGCATAGATGGTGTTAAATCTGAGTGGGGCTGTGTAACCAGTGGGGTTCCCCAGGGGTCAGTACTGGGCCCACTCTTGTTCATAATCTACATAAACGATCTAGATACTGGGATCAGCAGTGACATAAGCAAGTTTGCGGATGACACCAAAATAGAGCGACAGATTAATTCAGGGCAGGATGCAAATGTACTACAGGAGGATTTAAATAAACTGCAGGAGTGGTCAGAAAAATGGCAAATGAAATTCAACTCCAGCAAGTGCAGCATACTTAATATTGGAAGAACAAATACTGTCAATGTATACAGCCTTAACAACATCAGCCTAGAGAAGTCGACTTGTGAAAGAGACTTAGGGGTACTTGTAAGCCCGGACCTACGGCCTAGAAAACAGTGCGTTAATGTTCGAAATAAGGCAAACAGAGTAGTGGGTTTTATATCTAGAAGTGTAAGTAATAAGAGTGAAGAGGTCTTATTGCAACTATATCTTGCGCTAGTCAGGTTGCACCTCGATTATGCCGTTCAGTTCTGGTGCCCTTATTATAGAATGGATATCAATTCACTGGAGTCGGTGCAGAGAAGAATGACGAAAATGATTCCGGGACTTAGAAACCTTCCATATCAAGATAGGTTAAAGAAACTAAACTTGCATTCCCTAGAAAGACGAAGAGTGCGGGGAGATATGATAAAAGTATTTAAGTGGGTGAAAGGAATCAATAAAGGGGATATAGATAAAGTTCTTATAATATCTGAGCAGGACAGGACTCGTAGCAAAGGATTTAAGTTAGATAGTTTAGGTTGTGGAGGGAGATAGGAAGAAACTGGTTCACAAATAGGGTGGTAGACGAGTGGAACAAGCATAGCAACTTTGTAGTAAGTGCGGGAACTCTGGAAAGTTTTAAAAGGAGGCTACGTAGATTCATGGATGATAGAGAGTGGTAGTAACTCTTGACAGGAGCTGCCATGCACAGGCCAACTGGCCTATTGCAGACTCATTTTCTTATGTTATGTTCTAAAAAATGAAGCAAATGTCAACCAAGGCAAGGCCATAGTCCTTGGTCACCCTCTGGTCACTATGGGTAGTGTGATGGAGCTGAAGTTTATTTCACATTACAGCAGTGTGTCCTTACTGTTTATTGTCCTTGGGTAGGGTAAGAAAGGGATTTAATGTAAAGTGTGGAAATACCTCACGTGCTATTTTCACTAAAGTGAGCAAATACTCAGTTTGTATTTGTTTCATAAAAAATACAGTAATGGCCCATTCTTTTATTCATTTATATTACGTTTACAATAAATTTGTAATATTTTAGTAAGAGACTTTGTTTATTCAAAGTTCTGTAAAGGTAATAATCCCTACAATTACTTTAAGTTGTACTGAAGAACCTAGATATGTTATCATTATTATTCCAAAACAATTTCATCAACCATCAAACAAGCCAAGGGAGGATTACACCCTACAACACATCCTCTACCTGTCCTTGGTTGATGAGAGCCTTGTGTCCGGGTATTAGAGGCCAGGAGACACATTACCTGGTGTAGTGAGTGGCAGCGAGGAGACCAACAGCTGATCCAGACCCCCAGCCTCTACCTCACCCCCGCCCTCACACCCACACCCACCCACACCCCAACACTCATACCTTCATCCTCCCAGAAATAAACCCAACTCCATATACTGAGACAATATTCACTATACAATACCTGAAGCAGCTAGAAATAGATAATAAAATGCATGTAAACAATCCTTGGTGGTGGCCTGTCGTCTAGCAATGTCGTTATGCCTTGGCCAATATTTCTTATATATTACTTTTATATCAAACAAAAAGGATTATTATGTTGTATTATATATTTTTTTATTAATATTTATTTAGTAACTTTCAACTATTCAATACGCACTAATTTAACACATTCATCCGGTAAATAAGTAATAGCCATAAAACATATTATAACCAAGGAAACATTATATCATTACAAGTTTTATACATCGTGTCAAGGAAATTTTTAATGATAACACAAAATATCGCAAATTTTAGTGAATCACATGGTTATTATAGTTGAGTGTTGTGATAGAGGCGACTGATGGTCTGTGTCTCCATTACAGGTTTAACTCTTGAGTGATGGCGCTGTGTAGGGCTGCCAGGACACTTACTACCTCGACTATAGGTGAGCCTTTGGGTTTAGAACAGGACATCAATGGAAATGTCTTAAACGTCTATCTTTAGCTAAAATACAGGCAATGTTTATGTATGGTGAATGATAATGTATACAGTATGGCCAGTGGATATCTTGCCATAACCTGGGTAATTACTAACTAAATACTACTTTACCATGAGTGTGCTCTGATTGGTTAATTGTCCATTACCGTGACCATGACATCATTTATTTCGCCCTGATCGTCGTGTAGTTGTAGACATACCTAACCATGTTTCTGTTGTCCATGTAAACTTATCATTATAAAAGAGGCGACATTTACTAGAACCTGACCTAACCAACCAAAGAAACCTACCTAACCCTCTAACTTCCTGGCCAGGAGGTGGACCCCCCCCCCTCCATCATATTAAACAGAAAGTACTTAGCCAATCAGAGCACACTCACGGTAAAATAGTGTTAGTAGGAACTTAGCCAGTCACGGCAAAATATCCCATAACGTAATGTATATGTGGAATCAGTATATGTAGGTTTTACTGAATGACTACTTACGAGTATATCGATTAACTCGTCAGAATCATTGTGCCGTTTCACTGACCTCCATGCTAAATGGTTAAGCACATAACAGGCTACAAAAAAATTCATACGCCAGCCAAAGAAACCTACCTAACTAGTCAGACCCCTCGCCATATACAGCAGAAAGTACTTATTTTGATATCTGGTACAGTTGGGGAAATGTGTTCCTACACCGTTATGGTAACCTGTCTCTAAACAGCAACTTTGCAGTAGTAGTGTCACTACTTATAAATTAATGGGTATTTGTTGCGTAACGACTGACGTGATTGGTGGATAGGTTTGCTATACTGTAGAACTAGGTCATATGGGTTGCCCATTTGGAGACACGGGTTACCACGGGGTGTAGGAATACATTTCCGCAACTGTACCAATGAAAACAGCTTTGTTGAAGCTCAAACTGAGTGGCTTGGTTGTTGCACTGAAACAAACAAAGAGCAGATGACAACACACGCCGACATGGTAGGTTTTTGAGAGGAATATTTAGGGTAAATACTGTAATTAATTTCTTCACATACAAGTAATATAAAGACATCATTTTAGTGGCATTTGACAGTTTTTAACGGTGTTTTATCCTGCAATATTCATTACAAACATGCACAATAGGACTAGCATAAGAGTAGCCACTGTGAAAAAAAATTGTGATATTTTGGAACTTGGAAAAGTCTTTATTTTACTTTAGGTATTAATTTAGTTTTGGTCATCCGGGGAAATCTTCGGAATTTAATCCCCACCAGAAAGGGGGGGGGGGGTCTGGGGGAAGCCCCTTGTTGGGTTAGATATAGTTCCTGGGTTCTGTGACTAGGTTTGGTTGGATATCTAATTACAGGGATGACCGTAACTATACTTTACTGATTGGTGTGTTAGTAACATCTCTGTTCCACACTTGTTGGCATGTACTAGCTCCATAATTTACAGTAGTATCTGTACTTGCTCCAGTGTTGGTCAAGTCTGGTCTCGAATGAGCTCACACTCGGTGCCGTCAAAACGTTCTTTGGCAGGTTATCCCAAAAATTCACAAGTCTTACTCCAAAAATAGGTAATAGTTTAGACAAGTTGTGTGTCTTAACTACCTACTGTAGGACATTTCACCATTGGACCTGAATGCTTTCTTACCTGTGATATCACTTGTAGTAGTAGGCAGCTACCAAACAGGGAGGCACTACTGCCTGGGAAGATATTGGAAGCATAATGTGTTGTCTGTTGGTAGACCCTGCTGCCATATGGCAGCATATGTTTTATCTGCGGAAAGGATTCCAAAACCCACCTGCCATCTCCATTGTGAACATAAGAATGGGGGAAACTGCAGCAGGCCTATTGGCCCATACTGGGCAGTCCCATTTACACCCAACCCCTATCGCTCATATATCTATCCAACCGATGTTTGAAGCTATCCAGCGTATTTGAGTTAATGATGATGTTTGGTACTTGTTCCACTCATCCACTACTCTGTTTCCAAACCAATGTTTACCTATATCGTGCCTAAATCTAAATTTGTCTAATTTAAAACTATTGTTACAAGTTCGCTCCTGATTGGATATTTTAAGTACCTTTGTAATGTCACCTTTGTTTAGCCCTGACTTCCATTTATACACCTCGATCATATCGCCCCTCACTCTACGTCTCTCGAGGGAGTGCAAATTAAGATGCTTTAACCTGTCTCTGTACTCGCAAGGTTCCTAATGCCCGGGATTAGTCTTTTCATTCTCCTCTGAATTCTTTCTTGGGATTCTATATCCATTCTGTAGTGCGGTGACCAGAATTGAACTGCGTAATCCAAGTGAGGTCTCACAAGCGCAAGATATAGTTTTAGGATGACCTCGCTAGTCTTGTAACTAACACTCTTTGTATAAACCCAAGTACTTTGTGAGCCTTGTTTCGAGCAAATACACATTGTTTACTTGGTTTAAGATTATCATGACTACTAGATATTTCTCACAGTCGTATTAATCTATAACATCATTGTTCATCTGGTTTCTCGGTTTACATCTCCTAGACTAAGTACTTTACATTTGTCCACATTGAATTGCATCTGCCATTTTTCAGACCATTCGAAAAATTTTATTGTCTTCCTGTAATTTTGCAGAATCCATGTCAGATTTAATTAATTACTCGCCCTATTTTAGTGTCATCAGTGAATTTACTTATGTTGCTGTCTACGCTGATATCTATGTCGTTTACATATACAGTATATATAATAAATAATAATGGTCCAAGTGCTGAGCCTTGGGGTACTCCACTATTGACGTTACTCCAATCGGATTTACTGCCATTAATGCTCACTCGCTATTTCCTGTCCTGTAACCACACCCTAATCCATTTTAGAATATCTCCTCCAATGCCATGAGCGTCCACTTTTCGTATTAGTCTTTCGTGGGGGACTCTGTCTAAGGCTTTGCAAAAGTCAAGATATACCTCATCATAGTCATGCCCGTCGTCCAATGATTCGAAAACAGCTGAAAAGAATGTTAATAGATTAGTTAGACATGAATGCCCACTTGTGAAGCCATGTTGGGAATCATTGATCAACTTGTGCTTCTCCAGGTGGTTCTTTTCGCACAATATAACTGCTGTATTTTAGGTAAGGTAAATTTGATATTACAGCATCGGTCACTCATATTTTGCTCCAAGAGAATTTGTCCTGCACTGTACTCATATACAGTACTGCACTACTGTATGCTGATTTTAAAGTCATGGGACAAAAGTACAGTAAGTTAGGTTTTAAAGTAGAGTAAAAATATTGGGGTAATTATGAAAGACATTATGTTCACTGATATTAAACAAGATCTTTAAGGTTTCTTGAGTTAAATTTCAATCAAACTTTAATTTAGTTAACATGTGAAGAGGAATTTATCCTAGACTGCTGTGTTTCTGACTTTATTAATTTATTGCAGAAAGACGTCTACAGCTTAGTAGCTTCCAGCAGGCTTGGAAAGATCGTGGCAGAGAGGAGGCTGTGGTTGTAACTGATGATGGGAACACTATTGTGTGTTGGCATCCTGAACCTCAAGTGCCATATGAAATGACTAAGGTACTGTATGTGTATTGCAGAATAGCATTTGTCTTGAACTAGGTGAGTTTAGGTCTGTTTGTATAACTATGATATACTGAAATGTACTGTAGAGACAAATTTATGGTACAGTACAGTATATGATTGTTTTGTGTATTCAGTGGCTTGAAAACAGTCTCAAATAATTTATAAATATGCAGCATAAAATAGATCTGAAATTAAGTTTTGTTGAATGTGGTGTGTTTGTGAACAGTGTAATAAGTTAGTAGAATTTTGGTAGTACAGAGTACTGTATACAGAGAAGAAGCTTGGATATCTGAGGTGATGAATCAGTGGATGATCTTGCTTGTATTTTAATGAGGTGATGAAAAATATTCTGGTAATGGCAGTAAATTGTGTCAGCTCTTCACATTGTTGTTTTTATTTGGGTTTATGAATGAGCTAGGGTAATGGTAGAAAAAGTATACATAATACCAATATTAGAGTTTGAGATTAATTTTTTTGATTAAGCCCTAGTACTTCTCCTCTTGCTTACTCAAGGGAAGAAGGGGTTAAGTGTTCATACAGCCCCCTGTGATGTCAGTTACAGTTAGGGTGGATTTGATATTTACTCCAATTATACTAGTCTTCCAAACTTACCCATCACAGTGTCTCTTTAAAATGAGAGACACTTTGTACAACAGTTGCCTTTCTGGAGGCTAGAAACTGTTCTTGAACTAAGTTGATTCAATCAGCACATGCCATGACAAGGAATTGATGCAATGTTTTAATGAGAGAAATGGATATGATTATTTCTGAGAGCTGCATAATAATACAAAATATTCTTAGTCAATTCTGCAATTTCTGTCTAGTCATAAAAGCAGATGATTTCATGGATGTAGAGACATACATACCGGTATATTGTGTGAACACAGACACATGGAAAGAAAAGTTACACAAGAGGAATGTCTTTTTTCCTACCATTTCAGCCATTACCCCAGACAACTCAAGAATCAGACTCAATATTGAAAGTTCAGTACAACAAGGAAATGAAGCATTTGTTCCAGAAGAAGCATCCATTTTTCATCAACAAGGATCTCCGGGAACTCACTTTTACTACAAAGCATCGATGGTTCCCAAGGTGAGGAAGACTAAGCATTCATTATAAAAATCATTGTAGAATGTATTACTACAGTATTGCGAGAAATAATGTTGGTTCATGATAATGCTAAAGTTCACTCTTTTTGTTACACATCTGTTACCATGATCCATTCGACTACCTGTGTAGAACTCAGTTGTTTGTACTGAACTGTAGTTCTTAGCAAGTCATTCAGTTTTGGGGAAATTACCCTCACCCTTATAATTTTATTTAGTAATACATTAGATTTATATCAGTCAGTTAGCTCTCTCCTTTGTTAATATAATGAAAGGAATATAAACTTTACAAAAGTTTGATTGGTTCCTCTAAATTAGTTCAATTGTCAAAAGCATGTTTTTTTTTATTACATGATTCCCCTTGTATTATCCTTCTCTGTACAATGTATTAAGTTTTCTTTACACAGATAATTTGGTTAAATTAGCACAGTACAGTATATGAGGCATTGCAAGTACCAAGGGCAAGCTGACAAAAACAATGTTTTGTGAAAACCACATTGGATTTTTTAACTATTTTAGTTATTACTCAAGCAAATTTTTATTGAATTTCGTAATTTGTCTTATTTTGTAGGTTTGGGGTAATAAATCATGAATATGTCTGTGAAAATTTTACAACATTCCGTAATATGCCTGATTGTTAATGGTAAAAACTACCTGTACAGTAGTAATACAAAGTAATAAAATATTTTATGAGATGGATTTACAATTTGCTGAACTTTAATGAAGATATCAAAAACAGTCAAAATAGGTAATAATGAAAACAGTCATGTAGACATGGTGAAGTGCACCGTAATATAAGCCTTAATTTGATGGGGGGAAAGGGTAAGAATCCTGTGTTCTTGGGTCGCACATGACACGTTCCTTGATAAGAGAGAGGAATTTTAAACACTACTGAAGGTACATTAACCTGATATTGGAGTTGTAGAACTGTTGAACAGGAGAATCGACCCAAAGAAATGTGTTCAATATACAGCTACCGGTACTCCCCGACTTACAACCACCCGGACTTACGACCGCCTCATTTGTACCAAAATTTTGTCATTCTATTTTATTTTCCTATGTCAGTTGATATTAATACTGAAGCGGGGCCTTCTCGGATGGGTCCCACTGGTCGGGAAGGTTGTGGACCCCAGGGCCGACCTGATCATCATCAAGCTACTGGGGCCTCAACTGACGCCACTACGGTTGCTGGAGGATCGGCTTTTTTCACGCTTCATTTCTCCAACATTCGCGGACTGAGATCCAATTTTTCTTCTGTGGAGCACCATCTATTAACCTCTTCCCCCGATCTCTTACTACTCTCCGAACTTCAACTGACCAAAGCAGCTTCACCCAAACCTTTTCAAGTCTCTAACTACAACCTTTATACCTACTTCTGTTCTAAGGGAGGTGTATGCACCTACTGCAATACACGTACACCTATAGCCCGACTCACGGATCTTGAATCTCCCCTTTCTGATGTCATCTGGCTCAAAATATCTCTACCTACTGTGACTATTTTTCTTTGTTTCCTATACTGTTCTCCCAACTCTACCAACTATTTCGAACTCTTTGACTATCTCACTTCTTGCCATGAGTCGTTGCTATCCACACACCCCAACACTGAGATCCTCTACCTAGGGGATTTCAATGTACTGATGGCTTGGCTCTGCAAGGGATGACCCAGGTGGAGCTGAGGCACTCTCTTTTTCCTTACTTAATGATTTGGAACAAATAATCAAACACCCTACACGCGTTCCTGATCGACACGATCAACTTGCTAACATTCTTGATCTTTGTTTTACCTCTAACCCCCTCACACTATTCATACTCAATTTTTGCCCCCTTAGGGTCTTCTGATCACAACCTTATTTCTATTAAATCAAACTGGGCACGACCACCTCCCCCACCCCCCTCTAAACGTCAACTATGGCACTATCGGAGGGCAAGCTGGCAATCCTTGCGAGAATTCTTCACCGACTTTCCTCGGGATGAATGTTGCTTTTCCACTCGGTATGCCTCAGTATGTGCTGACAGCATTGCTGGGGTTATACAGGGCGGTATGAGTGCATTTATCCCATCTTCTACCAAAACTTTCACATTACAATCATGGTTTGATCGCTCCTGCTCTCTTGCTTGCAGGGTGAGAGATAGGGCATATCGAGCTATGAAACTATCTCCTCCTATTACCCACACCTCTTTCATTACTTCTAGGAATCGTTGTAAGGCTATTCTTCGTAGGGCCAAGCGGAATTTTATTAAAAGAAAGACTGCTGTCCTGACTAATTCTTCCTCTAGTAAATCCTTCTGGTCCTTAGCTAAAAACATCTGTAACAACTTCTGCACGCCTTCTTTTCCTCCCCTCTTCCGTCCCAATAACTCTATAGCCAACTCTCCCCCTGAGAAAGCCAACCTCTTTGGCACCTTATTCTCCTCTAATTCCACCTTAGACGATTCCCACTCTACCCCTCCTACCCCTGCACCTCCTACTGAACCTATGCACTTTCCTATAATCTCCACTCGCAGGGTTGCCGGTGTGTTATCCAGGTTGGATGTGAGTAAGGCGCATGGACCGGACGGAATACCCCCTCGTGTTCTGAGGGAGTGTGCTGAAGCCCTGGCCCCTGTGCTTGCTCGCCTCTTTCGCCTTTGCCTCAAAACGAAAACTTTTCCTTCTTCTTGGAAGCATGCCTTGGTTCAGCCCATCCCGAAGAAGGGTGACCATTCTAATCCCTCTAACTATCGCCCCATTGCCCTAACTTCATCCCTCTCTAAGATTTTCGAAACTATCTTGAACTCCATTTTCTCCATCACCTTGAACGCCTTTCTCTTTTGTCGGATCACCAGTATGGCTTTCGCCAGGCGAGATCTACTGGTGATCTGCTCTCCTATTGCACCCATCTTTGGTCATCTTCTCTTAGGGATTATGGGGAAACTTTTGTCGTGGCCCTCGACATCTCCAAAGCATTTGACAGGGTATGGCACAAGTCTTTGCTATCTAAACTTGCCTCTTTTGGTTTCTCTCCCCCACTTTGTTCTCTCATCTCGAGCTTCCTTGAGAATCGATCCATGGCAGTTGTTGTCGAGGGATCGATTTCTCGCTCTTTCTCTACCAATAGTGGTGTCCCACAGGGTTCTGTTCTTTCACCAACTCTCTTTCTTCTTTTTATCAATGATTTACTTCACACTACAACTAATTCTATCCATTCTTACGCCGATGATTCTACTCTTCACTCTTCCTCACATTTTCCCCTTCCTCCTAACTCTCAAACTAGATATGTTTCTAGAACTGATATCATTACTTCTATCAACGCAGATCTGTGCAGCATCTCTGAATGGGGAGATACAAACTTGGTTAAGTTCAATAGTAACAAAACTCAATATTTACCAGTTACACTTTGTAAAGTAGACAATCTCCCACCAATTACATTTCAGGACGCTATCATCCCCCCAAATTCTGAAATAAATATGTTAGGCCTCACCATTTCCTCCAATATGTCCTGGAAATCACACATCCTTAGTATAACTAAAGCTGCCTCCCGAAAGTTGGGAATGCTGTACAGATGCCGCAGCTACTTCACTCCTGAGCAGTTGCTCCAAGTATATAAGGGATTCATTCGTCCTAACTTGGAGTACTGCTCTCATATCTGGGGTGGCTCTTCTTCTGTCCAACTATTAGATAGGGTGGAATCAAAGGCATTTCGTCTTATTAACTCTCCTCCTTTAGTCGACAATCTCTCTCCCCTTTCTCTTCGCCGCAATGTTGCTTCACTCTCTCTCTTTTACAGGTACTTTAACGGGCAATGTTCAGGGGATTTGGCATCCTGTGTACCGCCGGTAAGGCCGTGGGTTCGTAACACACGTCTTGCCCGCGGTGCCCACCATTTCTCTGTGGATATCGGTCACACGAGAATAACCCGTTATAGTACCTCCTTCTTTCCTCACACAGCCAAACTGTGGAATGCTTTGCCTTCTTCTGTGTTTCCATGCTCTTACAATCTGTCTCACTTTAAAAAGCTGGTTTTCCGGCATCTTCGTGGTGTAGATTAATACAGTATAACCTTTTTTCTATATTTTCAATTTCTTTCCGTTCTTTTTTTTCGCCCCCCAGGCTCCGTTGTGGGTCGTTTGACCTGTGCCCGGGTTGGCTAATTCCCGTAAAAAAAAAAAAAAAAAAAATCTTGAGCTTGCAAAGTCTGCCTCTCGCCCTAGGTTTTATGATGATACCAAAGTCCGATCATACCACATTGTTTATAACAATTAACTAAACATTGCTATCATGGGATTGCTGATATTTTTTGTATGTGTCATATTATTGTTTCAAAAATCATTTCTGCTTTTGCTTCTTTGTGCCAATTCCATGTAAGGAAATGGATACTTTAAATACTGTACTCTATTTGTAATATGACTTGTAACACATTCATATTTCTGCAGACAATGTATGCTGGTAACTGTACAGTACTGTACTTTTTTTGGGGGGGGTTCTATACCTTCTTCATAAATGATTATCCGTGGTTTGCATTGTCAACAATTTATATTTCCTGTCACAATAGCATTTTGTGCCTCAATTCATATCGGTGATCTTACCACTAAAGTCTTAGGGGAAAATAAGTACAGTATACCTGCATTTCCTACAGGTTTGATATTGGCCCTGTAATTGGTCTCTGAAAAATATATACTGTACATGTTTTTGATATATTGTTATAACATCCAGGTTTTAAACTATGGAATGTTGTTATTCTAAAAGTGAAACTACATTTTATTAAATTTGAATTATTTTTTTCAGACCAGAGAAGCGCTTTGCCAAGAGGAATCCTCCTCGAGACAGAGAATATTTATGATTATGAAATTCCAGAGGATATTAGAACAGTCCACTCTTCTCTTGCAAATAAAAAAAAAGAAAGTACAATCCATTAATAACTTTAATAACAATGCTCCTATACTTACGAACGAGGTACATTCCTGAGGCTTGTTTGTAAGTCCGACTTTACTCTGGACACCAAACATATTTTAAAACATTTAAAGATTATAGATATTTAGTACAGCTATATTCGTAAAACCTGGCTCACTCTTCTCCTCTTAGGTAATGTTTGTTCTATCTGGTATTTTCTTCAAAATAATCCAGTCTCATCCACATTAAACACCTGTTCTGGCAGGTAACCCCCCTCAATGATGATGATTGTATCTCTGAAAGTTTATAAGTTGAACCTTCTTAAGTAGAGGAGCACCTGTATACATTTCTTTGCACACAAGTAAATATGTAATTCTCCCCCAGTCAGCAAATATAATTCGTGGATTTGGCAATTCGCGACCACTTTGAGAATCTAAATACGGTGAATTTTTAGGGCATGCTGTACTATGTACTTCAGAAAGAGAGATACTGAAACTATTTCACTGTGTAAATATTTATTAATAAAAGATTTGAAGTAATGTACAAGAATTTTATTTAAATACTCATGAACCATGCATAACTCCCATGAAACTGTACACTGACGTGGGCATCTGGAGAACAATAGCGGTACTCCAGCATACAAATCGAACTAAGGCAATTATCAATTCATGTCCTATTTATTCCTTACACAACTAGTTTGCTCTCTGCTTTATTACAGATTGCTGAAAAGAAAAAAGATAAATTTTAGATTATCACACAAACACTTGAGACAAACTAAGAATAAAAAAAAAAAAAATAGTGCACAGGTTCTCAAGTGCCACATTGCATTTTATTAAGACAGTAAATAACACAAAATACGAATAAGAATTAAATTTGTTAATTTGTATTTATTGAAGGGAAAAAATCATGTGTTTTAAGTATTGAGTAGATGTGTCAGCATATAGAAGTGAGTAAAGACATGAACCACAGAGGACCTGCAGGAAAGAAAGTACTGTAATGGGTCAAATGAAAAATGTGTAAAGAGAAATAACCATGGCAAAGATGGATGGATGAGCTGTTATTATCTGGGTGTGAAGCATAGGCTCTTCATATATCAGAAACAGCAATGGTATGCTTGAGAGCAATATGTAAGTAGCTACTTAAGGATGCAGAGAATAAGTAGTTCCATACAGAAATAAGATGTTAAAGAATGAAATACTGGGTTAGCTAGTGGATCTGGGACTGCTCAGTCAGTGTGAAAATATTAAGAGAATTGGAAGTGAGTGCTTGGTTAAGTATACAGTGGTCCCTCGATTAAAGAACACAATTGGTTCCACAGAATCGGCTGTTAACCAAAAATTTCGTTAACTGAATCTATTATTTCAATGGGATATTGGGTAATTGTTTCCAACTCTCAGAAAAAGTATACATATAAAGTACTGTATACCGGTAATAGAATTAAAACATTAAATATAAACTAAATACAGTACTGTACTGTACAGTATACAGTAAAGCCTCCGATAACAACGGTTCGACCAACAACTTTTCATATTCAAAACCCTAGTTAATTTAGGACCCAATTCAATTTACATCCTTATTTCATTTGTATTTACGATCAAAATATAATAAAAAAATAAAATTACATTTTCATATAAATAATAACTAAATCCCAAAATGTATTATAAAAAAAAATTACTGTAAAAAAAATTAAGAGCACCTTGCACAAAGAAGATGCCTTGCTAATGAGTGGTAAACAACAGTCGGAGCTTGGCGGGCCTTTTGTTTTCCCGCATCTGGAACAGGAACGGGAGAAAAACTTTCCCAAGTTTCTTACAGAATTTTTGCATCCCTATTCAACATGAGCAAGAGAGCAAGTGATGGTAGTGTTGGTTCAAAAACTAATAGGAAGTGTATAAGCTTAGCCGAGAAACTGGATGTATTAAAACGATATGAAAAAGACGAGAGGTCTGTGGATATTATATGGAGCAAGCAATGAACATATTTTCTGAAGTGGAGCATAAACAGAACAAAGCATTAAAATTTAAATAAATGCAAATGACCTCTACATAAAGATGTATAATGAGAAAAGAAAGCAGCTGTGCAAGGTTTTTTCAACAGCTTTATTCGAAGGCCTAAACCATCAACTTCAGCTACACCATCAAATTCAGCATCATAAACAGCTTCAGCAACAGCTTTTTGAAAAGCTGCAGCTTCAGCCAGAGTTGAACCTGATGACTTCGTCATCTGAGTAAAAACTCGCACAATATTCATTGGCTGTCCTTATGTTTTAGACTTTACCACCAATGGGGAGTAGAATTTTTGTTTTACATTCGTAAATATTATGTAAACATATATGAACAGTAAATAAGTGTTGCTTTCATATTCATATGTAGAGAAATGATGATAAGTTTTTACATGTACTGTACGCACTTAATGTTCATACTTTGGCGTTCCCAATCGTCTCGCTTTATTTCTTTACCATTAGTGGTTAGCTATTTTGTGTTTCATTTAACATTAAATAATATTACTTAAAACATACATACAGGTAATCAATTTTTTTTTAATTAAGTTCACTACAGCTACAACCAGGGTCTTAATTTCTTCAATTTCTTATGTATAACCATCGTCACTCACGAAAACAATGCCGTCTTGTCTCCTCGTGTATGTTTTAATATTCTTTAATTTTCTTTAACATCAGTGGTTACTTCTACTGTACAACAAATAACATTAATTAACACAAACATATTTTTTACATTAATTTTACTACAACAACAACCAGGGTCTTATTTTCTTCAGTTTCAGGTGGATAACTGACATTGTGGGTGTAAACACTGACAATAATGCCGTCTCTTATCCTCTTGTGTGTTTTAATATTCTACGTATTATTAATGAATTGTATTGTTAATTTCGCATATATAAAGATTAATTCAATCAAATACATATTCAGCAATAAACAATAATGAATCTTTTGTACATATTCTTAAAAAGATATATGACACAGCATCCTTAAATGCGCACGTACGGTATATTTTGGCGCTAATCTATCTCTTTTTTTTTCTTTGCCATTAGTGGTTAGCTACTTCTATTGTTCCATTTATTAACATTAAATAACATTACTTAAAACATATTTATTCATTTTTTTACATTAACTTTACTACGGCTACAACCAGGGTCATATTTTCTTCATTTTCTCGTGTAGAACTATCGTCCCGGACTCCGGGCTGCAAACATAAACAAAAACAATGGCGTCCCATCTCCTCTTGTGTGACCATATTATTATTAATTTACATTGTATAAGGTACATTCAGAAACATTATTTAAAGATTATAGTTTGCAATTTTCATTAATTTTATTGTTTTGGGGGGAAGAGAGGGTAAAAAGCCACACAAAAAATATGAAAAGGTCACACTTGGGAACGCATCTCATTATTATTGCTTTATTTTAATGGTAATTAATGATTCACCTTACACTGCAATATTGGAGGACATATTAAAGTCATTATTCGAGGCTTTACTGTACTGTACAATAATAAATAAAAAACAATAGAATACTGTATTTTAACTTACTTTGAGGTGTGTACAGTATAGTCTCGATTTACGCGAATTTTGTTTACACGTTTGGTCATTTACGCGGTGCCTTGCCAGAATGAAATGTTTGAATTACGCGGAAAATTTCATCATTTACGCGGCAAGCGGCTGGAGAGGTACAAACCCGCCGCGCCATTTTGTATTCACGCGGTCCATGCTTCACCATACGCGGGAAGCGGCGCAGGCAGGGTACGCACAAGGTCGCCCAGTCATCAAAACATTACCGAGTTCTTCACCCGCCACAGCCAGCCCAAGTCAGTGATAGTGAGGATATGGACTTTGAGGGGTTTGACAAAGAGGCCCTGCAAGCCTCTGTGGTGGATAGTGATACAATTGATACAGGTGAGGGCCAATAATCTGCCCTCTGCCTCAGAACCAACCCCCCATCCCCAGGTGCCCAGCCATCTTTTCTACTAACGTAAGTGTTAAAAAACCTAATTTTATTGATATTTCTCTTAATTATTAATTGTGTGTGCATACCATCATAAAATTAAGAAACTATTTTTACTACAACGTAGGTATTGTGTCGGAAAAAGTGGAGTTTGGGGGGTCGGCCCAGTCTCCTTTACAATTAATCCCATATGTTCTGTTATTTCGTTTACGCGTTTCTCGTTTTACGTGGACCTCCACGGGTTCAATTGACCGCGTAAATAGAGACTATACTGTATGTCGTATTCCCGGCAGCTTTGTTTACATATCAAACAGTTGATTGTAGAGGCAGTTAATGATGACATGCCATATTCTTTACAAAGTGCATTGGTTCTAATGCCTTCTTCATGTTTTATAATAATTTCCATACTGTATATTACATTATGTTAACTAAATTTCAGAATGACCAAGAATTTTAATGTAAAAATGCAAAAATAATCAAGAGACCAACAAACTTGATGTTCACTCCACTGTAAACAAAGTTAAACCGAGAAGCGTTGGTGGGTGATTCGATCAGCTGAAGGGCACACAAAAACTGTTCCCTGTTCTGTATATATTATCAATATGTTCACTAAATTTCAGAATGACCAATAATTTTAATTCAATAAATGCAAAAATAAACAAGAGCACAACTTCTTGATATTTACTCCACTGGAAACGAATGTAAACAAAGAACCAATTACTATATTGGCAGACTAGCTAATCAGGTGATCAGCTTATACCCACAACAAAGCGTGTTTCTCATAAGGCTGTTGTTAATCAAAGTTTTGTTCGTTAATGGAATTGAAAATCCTCATGGGAACTAATTCATTAACTGAAATCTCGTTAATTGAACCGTTCGTAATCGAGAGACCACTGTACTGTACATTAATTAAAAAAGTTCAAAAGAGATACAGAGAAAGACCAAAAAGGAGATGGAAGAATGGAGTGAAGGACACATTAGAGGTATGGGAACATACTTCCATGAAGAAGCAGAGCAGAGAGCATGGTGTTGAGGGATTTTTAAGGAAGGACCTGCTGTTGTTGGGTGAAACCGGTTTTTACCGAGGAAAAAGGTTCAATAGATTTGTTGTCGTGTTGTGGAAAGGGAATACCACAGCTGAACACATCATCTACAGTGTTAAGAACAAGTGAATGATAATTAAAGAAGGAAAGAAATTAACATGAACTTGTTAATGGCTTGAAAAGGTTAAAAAAAAAAAAAGAATATACCTGTACAGTATACTGTACATTATATATAGAGTACTATTTACTCAAAAGGACTTGTTGATCCCCTGTAATACCAACATTTACTGATACTCACAACAAGTTAACAATATTTTCAGTATTAAGATTATACAACAAAGTAAAACTTAATCTTTTTATTTAATAATTTCACATAATTCTTACCAATCGTGATAAATCCACACACTGAGTGAAATTCTCCACCTCTTTTGCACATCGAAGGGACTGCCGTGGGTGGTCTTGATAACAGTTCATAACAGCCTCTTGATGATTTTGGCAGATAGGGGAACAACTTGCTTTCAAAAACAACTTTTCAACATCTTTAAGAGCAGCAGTGGCTTCCTCTTCTGACAGATGGGCCATCTTAGTGAACTGTTGGGGGAAAATGGTTAAAGGTTTACATTCTTAGTCTTAGCATACTTTCTAAACCACATAAAGGAACTTCCTAACTTACAGAATGATCAGTTTAAAATGACCACTAAACAAAAGTCAAATATTGTAATTAAAATATGCAATACCTGAACAAGTCTAAGCAACGAGAACTGTGGTCAGATTTATTTTACGCAGTAACTCCGATGACTAATACACCGAAAATACCCTAACTACACAAAACAAATTAATAAAAACTAAGTACACCTACAGTAAGTCCTCGCTTAACATCTGGGTTAAGTTCCTAAGAACGTGACGTTATACGAAACAACGTTAAGCGGATCAATTTTCCCCATAAGAAAGAGATAAAATATGGGAGTTACGTTCCTGAGTCTCCCTTTGCCCCATGAAATACATTACATATATAGAAAAGCATTGTCATTTCTATAGAAAATAATGCAGACATATACAACTACTGTACTAAGTTTGTATTGGTACTCACCAATGGGCGGAGGTGGTAGAGTGAGTGTGTGGTGGGTAGTGAAACAGAGGAGGCGGATGGCGGGAGGGGAGGAGTATGGTGGGAGGGGAGGAGGAGGGCGGAAGGGGAGGGTGGCGATTCACTGAGAGACTGCGCCAAGCCGAGAGAGCATAGCGTGGCCAGACGAGAGGGCGATACACCGTAAAATGTAGTCCGTGACGACGCAAAACGACGTAGTATCGGATCACCGGGACGTTAAACGAATTTTTGGTCTCTAAAGTTTAGCGACGTAGTACCAAAACAAAGTTAAGCAAGACGACGTTAAGCGCGGACTTACTGAATGCTTTTAAAAAAAAATTTCCATAAGGGTTTAATGTTATAATTAAAGATTTATCATTTGAGGATTATCTACAAAACTATATCCTTTGTTGACCTATTTCATGAGTATTGTACATTGATGAAACCAATTGCCCATTTCTTACAGTATGTTGTTCTCCATAAATTCTATCTCAAATTATAGAAGGTGTAGAATTCTTTTCTTCATTTCTTAAAACTTCATGTTTTTGCACATTCAAATTCAGATTCAAAAGATTAGCTGAAAGCACTGTAAATGTAAATAATTACAGTAGACCCTTCCCATTCGTAGGTTTACGAATCGCGATTTCGGCGATTTGCGGTAAGCAGTTGGTGGCTCAGGTGGCTAGCATGCAAACCTTCTCCCGCAGCACAACAAGTCACCCCACGTGCCCGCGGCGTCTCGTCTCGCTCTGTTTACCCTCACCTAGTACCCATGACCTAGCATCCCGTGTCATACTCTCAAAACTTTCGTGTTTCATTGTGAAAATTTACCCTAAAAGACTGCCTAGTGTCAGTATTAGTGATGCTAGTGGAGTGAAACATAAAAGGCAAAAGTCAGTGATGTCCCTGGCAAAGAAAATTTAGTTATTAGACAAGTTATAAGAGGGAATGAGTGCTGCTGCGGTGGGCGGTTGTTTGGTGTGAACGAATCCACAGTGCAGTGCATAAAAAAGAATGAACAAGCAATTCATGATTCTGTTCAAGCCAGTGCTCCTGCAAGTGCTAAAGTGGCGCAGGTTGTTCGTGACAAGAACATAGTAAAAACAGAAAAGGCACTGAACATTTGAGTTGAGGACCATCACCGCAAAAATGTTCCAATCGACAGCAAAATGATTCGTGAAAAGGCTAAAAGTCTTCATGCTAATTTTTCGAATCAACAGGTGAAGGGGCTAATGAAGTGACTGAACCAACTTTTAGTGCCAGTAAAGGTTGGTTGGAGAATTTTAAGAAAAGATTCTCACTCCATAACGTGAAGCTAACTGGGGAGGCCACATCAGCTGACCACACAGCCGCAGGTGCATTTCCCGCCAAACTAAAGAAAATAATAGAAGAGAAAGGGTATAGACCAGAGCAAGTGTTTAATGCTGATGAATCTGGTTTATATTGGAAAAAAATGCCTGGTAGAAAACACATTAACAAGCAGGAGAGGCGTGCCCCTGGGTTCAAGGCAGCCAAAGACGCTCATCTTTTGTGGCAATGTGGCTGCCCACATGATCAAACCTGGCTTGCTTTACCACTCAGCAAACCCTAGGGCTTTAAAGGGAAAAAACAAGAACCTTTTGCCAGTGTCTTGGCAGTCCACCAAAAAGGCACGGGTAACTGTGCAAGCATTCCTGGACCAATTCCATAAATGTTACATCCCGGAAGTGTAAAAATACTTTGCTTCCAAGAAGATGGAATTGAAGGTGTTATTATTGATAGACACTGCACCAGGCCACCCAGAAAGTTTACAGTTTAGCCATCCAGGTGTGGAGGTGGTGTTCCTACCCCTAAACACCACTGCTCTTACCCAACCTCTCCATCAGGATGTAATACGCACCTTCAAGGCATATTATACACGCTGCTCTTTGGATCGTATCCATAGTGCCAAGGATGAAGACCCTGACCTTGATGTTATCAAGTGTTGGAAGGAGTACAGCATTGTGTACAGCATTACCAACATCAGTGAAGCATTCAATGAACTCAAACCAGAGACAGTGAATGCTTGTTGGCACACCTTATGGCCTGAGTGTGTGAATAACTTCCAGGGATTTTCATCCATAGTAAAGGATGTGAATGACATTGTGAGTGTTGCACGTCAGTTGGGTGGTGAAGGGTTTGTGGACATGGCTGCTGAAGACTTGGAAGAGCTGACTGATGGGCATGGAGAGGAACTTACAAATGAGGACTTGGAAGAGTGGGTGAAAAGTGCCAAGGAAGATAAAGAGGAAGACATTATGGAATTACAACAAGAAGGTTGGAGCTTGGAAATTTTCGATGAACTATTTTGTCAGGTAAAGATGGTGAATGATTTCATTGTTGACCACGACCCTTCCATGAAACGCAGCCTTAAGATGATCTGAAAAATCAACCAAGTATTGTTTCTCTACCAGGAGATGTTTAAAGACCTCAAGGCCTAGAGGAAACAACTACCAATCACCATGTTCTTTTCAAGAAAAAACCAGCCACTACCATTGCCACTCCACCCTTCTCCTCCTCCTCCCAGCCACAGCCCAGCCGCGCGCTGCTCCACCTCCCAACTGCGCGCCACCTCCACCTCCCAACCGCGTGCCGCTCCACCTCCCAACCGTGCGCCGCTCCACCTCATAACTATGTGCTGCTCTACCTCCCAACCGCGCGCCGCTCCACCTCCCAACCGCGCGCCGCTCCACCTCCCAACCGCGCGCCGCTCTACCTCCCAACCGCGCGCCGCTCCACCTCCCAATCGCGCGCCGCTCTACCTCCCAATTGCACGCCACTCCACCTCTCGATTGCGTGTCACTCCACCACCCGCCTCACCACCAACCACCACTGATTCACCCTCTCCAACAGTGATCCTGATGAACTTCCACATATGAATGTAAGCACTGTACAGTATTGTGACTTAAGTTTCTCATACACAGTGTAGATATACCTGTATATTAGTGCAATAAGGTATACAAGTGGCTATTCGCGGATTTGCCAATTTGCGACACTTCTTGGAACCTATCCCTTGCGAATGGCAAGGGTCTACTGTACTTCATAATGGCCTAGTCAGTAAAGCATAGAAGAAGCAGTGGCATTCTGCAGAAATAAATAGATTTCCCAATGTAATAAGGAACATGGCATACAGAATGAGAAAACTAAGTGGTCAACTGCAGTGACGAAAGAGAAAATGTAATTTCACACACAAAGAAATATACTGGGTATCCACAAACTAAGAAGGCTTTGTGAGCGATCATAATACAGTAGTAAAGCTTTTCACCCCCAGACCCCGTTGTGGGTCGATGACCTGTGCCCGGGTGGGCTATTCTCCGAAAAAAAAAAAAAAAAAAAATCTCCCCAGCACTATTCTTTTACATCAAAATCTGTTTCTTCTTCCTTCTAGAACTCATCTTCAGCCAAAACTGTTATTTATCAGGAAACCATTAGGTCATCAGAATTTTATTTGCTGTTGGTCCTTCTCTGGCATCTCCCTGATTTTTTACTTACTTCCTTTTCTCTGGCGTCCATTTTATCTCGCCAATTAAGGTTGAGTTTTTGTATCTCTTGTTCTTTCTCTTCTCGTAAACGCATGACCATTAAGTGGGCTTCCTCTGCATATATTGACCAAGGTGGTATGTTTCCTGCTGGCTGAGAAAGTGTAGGTGGTGGCCCAGCTCTGCAAGACATCATCAAATTAAAACATAATACTGTTTCCATAAACTTCTGAGCACAGCAAATGCCATTCAATACTGAACTTAAAACTAATTACTGTAGTACAGTATATGTATTATGTCATATCCTAATAACATTGCCCTATTATTAAGTTCTTTTTAAGAAAAGTCAAGTGATCGTCAAGTAGCCTACAATGGAGACTGTGACATGTCACTGGACCAATTATTGCACTGAATGGCTTAGAACACAGAAAATTCTGGTTTAACCTGTTGAGGTTTACTTTGCATTTTAAATATTTGTGTATAATATTAAAAATACCGAATATAGATTAGTAACCCAAAAGCCTTCATTTGTTTTCAATGCAGATCTGTAGGCTACTGTAGATTATCTTCTTGACATATACAATACATCAGTCAAAAGTACAGGTATTATTTACACGATATATAAATGTTTGTGCTCAACACATGGTGGTACATACTGTACTTGAAAATTTATTAACACAATTAGTTACACCAATATCCTCTCTAACACAATTGCATTAAACAATAACATTAATTTATTGTGTAAATTAGTGCAGGTATTTTTGTTCAATACAAATCCTCCGACAATGACACAGGTATTTACAGTGATCCCTCGGTTAACGAGCGCCTCGGTTAACGAGATTTCGGTTTACGATTTACCTTCCATAAGATTCTTAACTTCGGTTAACGAGCAATCCCTCGATTAACGAGTTTTTTACGAGCCGACTTCAACATGTTTTCGCTTGCATTTGGCGGTCCACCAGCTGTAGTATTAGTCCGCCAATACAGTAATCGGTTTTAGGGCTTAAATTCCTTACTATTTTAGTAAATATCAAGAAGTTTATACTATTCAATAATTTTAAAAGTTTAATATTAACTTTTTTAGTCATTTTAACAATTATTGAACATAATTGAAGGTAAAGAAACTAGTTTCTGGCATGCCATCCAGCCTGTTAACACACCAGACAGGTGTTAGTCTCCCTCTGTTTTCAGTGGAGGTAACATCTTGCTTGAGACTCTCTTCAACTAAATGCTTTTCTTCTGTGTTTCCAAGCAAATTATTGGTCATTTTGAAATCTATTTTACATATTGACAATATATAATGCAGTGCAGTGTTGATTTAAAGAAGATAATCTTGAATTACACCAAGAGAACTAAAATTTTATGGGTGAAATGGTGCCATGGGGTGACTTCTCTTCCACCCCAATGCCTTCTCTTCTCCCTTCTCCTCCACCCCCATTCTAATTCCCATCATCATCATCCTCATCCAGGAGCCTTCTACATACACACCTCAAAGTAAGTGTACTTTTCTACCTTTTTTGTTGAATTTAGGCAATTTTCGGTGAGCTGGAACCAATTGCCCAAAAACCCATTGAAACAATGGTTTCGGTTAACGAGCAACCTGCTGGAATGGATTGTGCTCGTTAACCGAGGGACCACTGTAATTGTAAAGCTAAACAGTAATTGGTATCTCAATTGTTACAAATCATAATCCTGTGATTACCTTACACAACCTAACTCACCCTGTGATCCAACAACAATATTAAGATGGTTCCATGGTGACTATTCACTCCTTGGCCCACCCAATAACTTAGGAGGCAGTGGCTCCTGTGAGGTTAGATTAAGTGACTTAGTTCGACACTTGTGAGAGGTGTACGTTAAAACAGAATGAACTTTCTAAATTTCGTGTTAATCCAAATTTAGCTGTGCATCTAAAAATCCAGTTTTAGAGTTTGTAAATTCTTGTACAACCTGCTAGAAGAATGATTTTGTATCACGCGCATCTCAGGTCACTTTAGGTCTCGGGGACCATGGACCCTAATACCGTACCTGAATGTCATTACCTTGTCTCGAAGAACATAAGAACATAAGAATGGAGGAAACTGCAGCAGGCCTATAGGCCCATACCAGTCCCATTTACACAAAACCCTATTGCTCATGTATCCATTCAACCTATGTTTGAAGCTATCCAGCGTATTCGAGTTAATGATGATATTTGGTAACTTGTTCCACTCGTCCACTACTATATTTCCAAACCAATGTTTACCTATTTCACGCATAAATCTAAATTTGTCTAATTTAAAACCATTGTTACAAGTTTGCCCCTAGTTGGATAGTTTGAGTACCTTTGTAATGTCTTCTTTGTTTAGCCCTGACTTCCATTTATGCACCTCCATCACATCGCCCCTTACTCTACCGTATATCACGGCCTATAAGGCGGCGGGGTGCATAAGACGCCCCCCCCAAATTTCCATTTAAAAAGTAGCTTTTGAGCTCTATTTGCTGTATAAGACCAGTACCCCAAATGTGACACTTACCCACTGACTCAGTAGTCCTTTACCAACCATCCTTGATTTTTTAAAATAAGGCCAATTCACTTCAAGTAATGTCATCAAATTATACCCGCTGGTGTAGTGTAAACACTAGTGACGTCACTGAAGCGTGTTGGGAGTGTTCCCTCGTCTCGGTGGTGTGACTATTTATACAACATGTGGTTCAACAGCAACCACCGTATTCTAATTGTGGTGTTTCATTAGGATTTGAGTGAAAAAGGTTACCAGTATGTACTTACTACATACATTTATTACACAAATATATATATATATATATATATATATATATATATATATATATATATATATATATATATATATATATATATATATATATATATATATATATATATATATATATATATATATATATATACTGAATATACTATGTACAAAAAATGAATGTTCAATGAATTATTTATGGTGCATTAGGGTACTGGTCACTTCTGATGGGCTATAAATAGCCTTCTTTATCTCCCCTACATCTCACCCTGAGCCAGACGGAAGGGTCTTGGTAAATAACATGTTTGCTTATTTTCCATTTACTTTAAATAGATTTACCGAATTATTTGTTTTATTTATTTATTTATAATATACTGTAATATATTAAACACACTGTAATTATTTTCTTTAATTTATAAACTGTTTTGCGACAAAGGAATGTTCTCCAGTAGTGTTTCATTAGGATTTGAGTGAAAAAATATTACGTACTTACACAATTGTTCCTCTAACTTTGACAACACAACATACATACAGTATATTATTTCTCAGTTTTGATCTTTTTTTTTAATTTTTGTATTTATTTATAGTTAGTTACTTAAAATAAGGCCAATTCACTTCAAGTAATGGCATCAAATATTACCAGCTGGTGTAGTGTAAACACTAGTGACGTCACTTGAGCGTCTGTAATTAACCGTCGATAGTTTCAAGAATTAATGCACTCATTTACTGAATATTCTTTGGAAAAAAATAAAATTTAAATCAATTATTTATAGGAGATAAATATTATTATGAGTAAATATACCGATACCGGTATGCATTACTGACCACCTCCACGGCTCCTCACTGGCAAATGGGGGGGGGGCGTGGGGAGGGGTGTGTGATGATAGCTGTGTTTATTATAGGGGTATAAATCTCTTTTACGGTATGTTAGACAGGTTTATAATACATTTTTATTATTTTAATATACCGGTAATCTTAATTTGAATCCAGCTTGCCAAACGTAAGTTTCAGTATAAAATAATTAGTGGTAAGACCTTGTGAGTGGCTTACGATGTTTTCATCACCACTCTTGACACACTAAACCACAATATTTAAGAGGTAAGAATTTTAAACTTGGTGGTTTAGACGACCCCCTAACTTTGGGCAGATTTTTTTAATGTTCAAATTTCGTCTTATAGGCCGTGATATACGGTACATCTCTCGAGGGAGTACAAATTAAGATGCTTTAACCTGTCTCTGTACTCAAGGTTCCAAATGTGATTACTAAAATTCTAGGGCGTGGCAACATAGTGGATACAGTGCTTGCCTCTCATCCAATGGATCACTGGTTCGTACCGAATTCATCCCCAGTCCACCCAGTTGTCAATGAGCAGCTAACTTAATAGTTGGAGAAGTGATGGGAGTTAAGAGCAATGCTGGTCACACTACCCTCATGTGAACCAAAACCATTTAATAAGTGATTTGTTTCCAAGCTGTCCCTAATGGGCCATTTGGCCTCTGGGATCCACTTTGTGACAGAAATTATAAATTTAATAATGAACATGGTTATGCAAACTTTTGACTCTTCATTTTTGCTGTTGATACAATGAACATTCGCTGATAATCATACTCAAATTTTGTGTTAGTCTATCTATAATAGAAGTCACTATCACACACATGCATGGTTCAGTTTTCACCACCATAAATTTAAACAAGATTGTGACTAGCAACGATGTTTTAAACAAATAAACAAGCTAAAGCCTAATAAGTTACCAGGTCCCGATGAGATATTTGCCAGAGTATTAATGGAATGTAAGGAACTATCAAAGTGAGGTATGCTAAAAACTATGAGGTAAGAGTTTTATGAAAGAGCAAAATATTTAACAGTAATTACAGTACAGGAAGTTAAATAAAGTTTTGGGTACGGTATTGATGATAAATTCTTGTGTTACACTTACTTGACTGCCACCTCAAGATCTGGAGGGGATACTGTAGCTGCTGCAGGAGGGGAGGCAGTTTCAGGTAGTTCCTTTCTTGGGACTTCATTTACTTCAATTGGTAGAGACAATGATGGGGAAACTGTGATGGTTTCAGCTGATGGAGGAACTGTTGCTTCTGATGTGGCCTCAGCTACTGCTGGAGCTGTGTAGGAGAACATAATGATATGCCATACTGTGAAACATGGATGTATTATAATTAATATACCCAAATTATTATTAAGTTATATTACCTGTGTTTCAAACTCAATTGTTTACATTAAAGCCATATATATATATATATATATATATATATATATATATATATATATATATATATATATATATATATATATATATATATATATATATATATATATAATATATATATATATATATATATATATATATATAATATATATATATATATATATATATATATATATATATATATATATATATATATATATATAGTGTGTGTATTTATTTACGAAGAGCTACAGTATTACCAATATTTCAGAAGTGAATAATAAAATCCTTACAATTAAACATTTGCCACCAACAAGCAATGTACATATTAGTAGTTAACTACAAGCATTGTAAGTCATTCCAAAGGCCTAGAAATGCATTAGATCAATAAAGTATGTTTCACGTGAGTTCCACCAACATACCAATATCTAGCACATGACCACAACTAACAAGTCTAAGTGCCAAACTTTTGACCGTATCTGAAATACAATCATACCAAACAATTTTTGGTAATGAAACTATCTAAGTGACAAAACCAGGCACCTCATACTAAGCAAATGACTGTAAGGTACAGTACATGGCACCACCAGACATGTGCCAGTGCCAGGTATGTGGTGTTCATATGTATGTTCCAGTACCAGGTACAGTATGTGCATGACACCAATAGATACGTACACAACAGTATTGACACAAGCATGTACTGTACATGATAGTACTAGGCATGAGACTGTACCAAGCTTGTGACACTACCAGGCACATAAAAATAATCCAGCTTGACACAGTTCAGTGCATGACATAAATCAGGTATGAAACAATCCTTGGCACATTACCTTACTACAGCATGTCCTTCAAATTCGTGGGAGTTAGGTTCTCAAAATGGCCACAAATCGCCAAATCCGCTAATAACATTTGCTTACGAGTACATATTTACTTGTGTACAAAAAATGTATATTCCCTTTGTGTGTTTGCCTTTAGAACAATTATATCTTTTACCTGTACAGTACTGTATTGTATATATATATATATATATATATATATATATATATATATATATATATATATATATATATATATATATATATATATATATATATATATATATATATATATATATATATATGTGTGTGTGTGTGTGAAAGAATCCTCTCAGAAATAATCAAGAAAAATTATAAAATGTTGATTCTACCTCAAGTCCACTCTGTGCATATTAGAGCACAAGGTAGACTTGGGGTAGACATTACAAAAAAAAATTTCTTATTATTTGAGAGTATTTTCTCATTATTATTATTTTTATTGTGTGTGTGTGTGTGTGTGTGTGTGTGTGTACACACATATATACAGAGTAAAATAAAGTACTATCTCTATGAATGAACTCCTAGCCTGGCCACGAAAATGTCAGGAACTTTAAACCTATCCTTAGACATTCTTGGGTACATCCAGTGTCATCTGCGAATAATAGGACTGCAAATTAAAAATCCATTGATATCGAGGCGTACTGTATATAACAACAGAGGTGTAGCAGTACCATGTATGTACCAGTTCTAGAAACATAGTAGTGCCAAATACAGTACAGTACTCATAGTGTGCAGCATTATATAAATGAAGTCCTGGTCATGTTACAGCACTAGACAGGTTAGTCCTGGACATAACTCCGCATTACAGGCCAGAGCACGAGCCACAAACCAGTTAGCCTTAGGATTACAGGATGGAGGGAATGGGTTAGGTTCCTAGCGCATGCAAATTTGTCTCACTTTTTTGCCTTAACAGTTCAATAAAAGTTAGTGTACAGTATATTATGTATATGAAGATTTCAATAAAAGCCAATGTATTTTGCATTAATATTTCAGCAAAAGTCAATTTATCTTGCATTAATAGCTCAACAAAAGCTAATAAATCCTTCAGCATTAATACTTCAGCTAAAAAGTATTTAAAGCATCTTACCATTACAGTACTACAAATTGATAAGGTCAGCCTTATTTAGGTATAAAACCAGAATGTAATGTTTCCAAAGATAACACCAATAATCCATTGCAAGCTCTGAAATGATACAAAACACAACTAAATCCTCTGAAATGGTAACTTCATTTTCTCTTCATAAGACAAAAGCAACTATGAATGCCTTACCTGAGTTCACTTCTCATGTCTGGTTTAAACTTTAGAGAAATATTAAAATTAACTTACATGTTTACTTCAAGATCTTTTTCATGTTAATGATGATAAAACTGTAGGCAATTTTGTTATAAGCATTCACAAGCCATTGCAGATTAAACCAGCAAATTCAATCACAAAGGAAAAGAAAGTCCCACAATGAATGCGGGAAAAAAGCATACACAATGTATACAGACAAATATTCATGGCTGAATAAAAAGTTCATATTCTCAATAAAAAGAAGTTAGTAGAGCCAGTATAAAAAGAAAAAACTAAGAATAACAGTGACAGTAAGGTCAATAAATAATGGAAAGATGCACTGAGAAAAAAAAAATAATAATAATACAGTGTACTAGGGGAAGCTTTAGTCTCATCAATTTTTCAGTTCACCTTCAAGATTGATACACATCATACCTTACTAAGAAATAAAAGTGAATAGTTCAAGGGATAGAAAATTAAACACAAGAAAATGGAAGGATCGGATAGGGAGAGGCACTGGACATCAGGGAGATGAGCATCCAGGAAGCAGCTGCGTGTGTATGAATGATTGGTAAGCATGGCATCAAGCGCGTTTTTGGGATGGACGTACTGTTAGGTTACGCTAAGATACAAGAATAAACCAGATGGGTATCTTAGGATCTTGTTGTAAAATATGAGGAACATAATTTAACACATCTACTGAAGCAGTCGAGTGCTAAATTGAAAAAGAGTGTTTGATAAATGAATTTGGTAACTCTGATTTACTATGGGAAAAGGCTTACAGGAGAGGTTAGAAAAATTAGATACAAGTACCCAACAAATTCCCGAGTTTTTTAATGTTTATGTTTCCCAAACTTAGTTCAAAATTAGTGTGCATAACTGTTGTCCAAATTTACATCCTTTGAGTTTCCTGTCTAATTAGACTTCACAATTTCTGATATAAAATGTGCAATCAACTTATAGTACAAGTAAGGGACCATTTACCCAGTGTTCTGGTATCCAGAATGCCCCCCCCCCTGCTATATTCTGGAACAAATAATTTAAAATGAGTGCCGCAAGTAATTCCTGGGCCAACCGGGGAGATTTCCAACCAATCCCCACCTATGAGCTACAGTATATGTAATACAGTACAGTGACCCCTCGTTTAACGAACACCTCGGTTAACGTAATTTCGATTAACGAACTGCCTTCCATAAGGATCTTCAATTCGGTTAACGAAAAAAATTTCGCTTAACGAACTTCTTACAAACCGACCTCAACATATTTTCGCTTGCACTGACCGGGCAACCAGCTTTAGTATCAGTCCGCCAATACATTAATCGGTTCTAGGGCTTAAATTCCTTACTATTTTAGTAAATATCAAGAAGTTTATACTATTCAATAATTTTAAAAGTTTAATATTCAATTTTTTAGTCATTTTAACAATTATTGAGCAAAATTGAAGGTAAAGTGACTAGTTTAATGCGCGGCATCCAGCCTCTTAACACAGCAAACAGGCGTCAGTCTCTCTCTGTTTTCACTGGAGGTAACATCTTGCTTGAGACTCTCTTCAACTAAACGCTTTTTTTCTGTGTTTCCAAGCAAATTATTGGTCATTTTGAAAATTATTTTACATATTGACAATATATAGTGCAGTGCAGTGTTATTTTAAAGAAAATATTCTTTATTTACAGCTAGTTTAACTTTGAAAAATACGTGTTGCCATTGTTTGAATCCAGCATGGGGCCTAAGAGATCAAGAAAAGCGATTTCAATCCAAATAAAGCAGGAAATAATAAAAAAACACGAACAAGGTATTAAATCAAATGCGCTATGCAAAGAATATGGCATGTCGGCATCAACTGTGTCGACAATTCTTGCACAAAAAGACAAATTTAAGGAAGTGAACGTGAGAGACAAATCTACAAGAGTGTTTAAAAGTAGATCCCTAATCGTAGAAACTGAGAGGTTACTTATCATCTGGATTAGGGAAAAACAGATGAAAGGTGATTCAGTTTCTGGTGATTTCATTTGTGAAAGAGCCAGGGAGATTTATGAACATTTAAAGGCAGATCAACCTGGTTCTTCAGGAACAGAATTTGAAGATTTTTGGGCTAGCAAAGGCTGGTTCGAAAAATTTAAGAAAAGAAGTGACATTTTAAGTGTTGTTAGGCATGGTGAAGCTGCTAGTGCTGATAAAGAAGGGGCAGCAAAGTTTTTAGTTGAATTTAAAAAACTGATGGAAGAAGAAATTATCTTCCACAGCAAGTGTTCAATGTGGACGAAACTGGGCTGTTCTGGAAAAAGATGCCCAAAAGAACATTCATCACCAAAGATGAAGCCTCTTTACCTGGGCATAAACCCATGAAAGACCGTCTCACTCTACTGCTTGGTGCCAATGCTTCAGGGGATTTCCGACTGAAGCCTATGCTTGTCTACCACTCTGAAAACCCCAGGGTGTTCAAGCAACAGAAAGTGGTAAGAACAATGCTTGGAGTTTATTGGAAGTCCAACCGTAAGGCATGGGTGACAAGACAGTTCTTTAATGAATGGGCTGTTGATGTGTTTTGCCCCTCTGTCAAGAGCTACCTAACCACCAATAAACTTCCTTTAAAGGCTCTTCTCCTCATGGATAATGCTCCTGGTCATGACCCTGACCTTGCCAGAAATTTGGAGTATCAATTTGACTTTGTGAAAGTGTTGTTTTTGCCTCCAAACACTACATCACTCATACAGCCAATGGACCAGAATGTAATCAGCAACTTCAAGAAGTTGTACATGAAGAAAATGTTTAGGAGGTGTCATTAGGCAACTTCCAATGATCCTGAACTAACACTGAAACAGTTCTGGAAGACACAATTCAACGTCCTGGAGGCTGTAAAATTGATTGTGTCATCATGGCAAGAAGTCTCCACTAGAACCCTCAATTCTTCATGGAAAGCACTGTGGCCATCAGTAGTCCATGATTTTGAGGGATTTGAAGATGACACAGTTGGACCAGGAGATTGTGTCCATTGGTCAGTCATTGGGCCTTGAAGTGGAGGAGAAGGATGTGGAAGAGCTTGTGATGTCTCATGAGGAGGAACTTACTCCTGATGACTTGAAGGAACTGGATGAGATGTTACGGGTAGAGGCTGACAGTGGTGAGGAGGAAATTGAAAGTGATGACCATATGTCAGCTAAACAGTTGAAAGATGTGATTTACCACTGGGAGAAGTTCAGGGAACTGACTTCAAAGCACCCAGAAGTGGAAAAAACTGAACTAACTTTGTGTCATGTTGAGGACTCAGTGGTCTCCTTCTTTAAACATAAGTTAATGGTGAGGAGGACAGATGCCCCACAGACCACAATTGACACTTTCTTCAGTAAAAGGCAGAGGGAACAAGATGCTAGCCCTCAGCCTTCCACTTCAAGAAGGAGAGAGGATGTTCATGGTGGAGAATCTGTCAGTCCAGAGGTTCCTGACATTTTCATGGAAGGTGACTCACCTTCCAAGAAGCAGTAAAATGCTTCTCCTCCACCTCCACTTCCTTCTCTTCTCCCTTCTCCTCCTGCACCTCCCACTTCAAATGCACATCATCACCATCATCCAGGAGCCTTCTACATACACACCTCAAAGTAAGTAAATTTTTCCGCCATTTTTGTTGAAGTTAGGAAATTTTCGGTGAGCTGGAACCAATTACCCAAAAACCCATTGAAACAATGGTTTCGGTTAACGAACGTTTCGGTTAACGAACGACCTTCTGGAACGGATTGAGTTCGTTAATGGAGGGGCCACTGTATTATGGTTATTCTTTAACTCATATTTTTGGGTAGATACTGTTTATGTAATTTTCTTCATTTCTTTTCTAAGTAGCCTTCACACTCAACTTTACATACAAGAAGTGAACAAAATATCACAAGGTACTTTATCAAGTATTGTTCAACTGGTAATTTTGGGTAGATACATGTAGTTTTCTTTGTGTTTTTTTACTCAGTTACATGCACACACAATCCATACATACAGAATGTGCAAATATAAATAATTGTCATAAGGTATAAAGCTTAACGTATCTATGGGTTTACATCTGTGAAGCTGCGTGGTCTGAGTGAGTGTGGAGGTTGGAGGGTCCACAGTGGAGCACTAACTTGTATCATTGTTGCTGTTTATATGCATACTATTTTAAGTTTTAATGTTACAGTGTACTGTACAGTTAAAGCTACTTTTAGGGGTGAATCTAGTGATCTAAACCAAGACTTCACAGCCAGTTACAGTGTGTTTACTGTATATTTTAGGCCTGGCACACCTAATGCTGGAAAACAAACCCTATCCGGCAAACCCCAGGTCCCAAGCAAGCCAAATAAATGGTTCCATACCTGTGAGTGATATATATATATAACATTGTCTATCTTACCGAAATGCTGTACAGAGATTCTGAAGTGTCAAGCATCTGACTGCACTAACCATATCAAGTGAGAATAAACAAAGACTTACTGCAGATCATTGCTAGCCTCAAGTGTACACAGATGTGTTAAATATTGTATAAAAAAACAATCTTAACACATGACTGAAATGTGGATCTGTATTTGAAACACTTAAATAGTAAATTCAGCAGAGTATACAGAGGGTGGTCCCCAACATACGAACGTCGGCTGATATGAACAGGGCTAAACTTAAAATTTAGTTTTTTAATTACCTGGGCTTTTTTTTTTACTTTATTTACTGGATATTGTCATTCTATTTCTTCTGTTGTCTTAAGTTAAGTGGTTTTAGGTTTATATGAAGACTTCGGCTATGATATTTTGCCCCAGCATAAGTTACTATACGAATACACTACGAAAATGATACGGAGTTTGAATTAACGAGTGCAGATTGATGGAATCACATTAAGATATTGCAGCATGAAGGCAAAGGTTGGTAGAGTAGATGAAAAAAAATTCAATCCTGACATAAGGACAAAATTAATGCAGAGAAAAGTAAGAAAGGATTTGGATGGAGCTGTGAGGCAGTATAAATTTATAGAAACAAAACCTGTGTACAGTACTGTATGTCAGAAAGGTGCAGAGGAGGAGGGGAGGGGAAATAAAAGAATAAGGTGGAAGGACTGGCTAAAGGATTACCGTAAGTGAAAATTGTGTTAATTGTACTAGACAGCGTAAAGTTGTACAACAATATGGTGTACACTAATGAAGAAGCTACCCTACTGAATAGTGGAAAACTGATTCTGTATTATAATAAGAGTTTGTATCAACTTCAGTCAATTAAGTACTGTACAAGAGAGGTCATAGCTTATGAACATATCAGTTGAAATAAAAGACGACCCCATTCCCATGCTGCTCTCTACCCTACAAAGTTCTAGTTGCAGTTTTGGCAGAGAGTTAAATAGTATCCTACACCTACTTTCACCTCCAACAGGAAAAGCAGCTGCCAAAAGCATTTCACTGGAAGACAATTGCACTTGTTCTAAAATGACAATTGCTTCTATAGTGACTGCCGCTGTTTCTTCGACGAGAGGATCTACTGTTTGAGCGGAGGGGACGAGAGGATCTACTGTTTCAGCGGAGACAAGAGGATCTAATGTTTCAGCGGAGGGGCTCTGTGGCTCAGATGATATAACAGACTCATCTAAAGACAAAGAAACCTGAGGTTCACAACTTTCAATCATAGCAGACTCCTGTGACTGAGAAACATTATCCAGAAGTGCAAGAGGCTGCAGGTCAGCATTTTCAGCCACATTTTGCAGGACAGAAGGCGAAGGCTCAGAGACATCAACTAAAATACCCGAAGGAGTATCTACTGGCACATCAGCCAAAGGGTGGGACTCACCCGTGGCTGCTGGCTCAGGAACCAAAGACTCTGGGGCCGCAGGCTCAGATACCACAGGGTCTGGGGCTGCTGGCTCAAGGATTGAAGATTCAGGAATCAGGGGCTTCTGAGCAATTGGCTCAGGAGCCACAGGTTCAGAATCTATAGGTGTGGGAGCTACAGTTTCTGGAACTGGAGCAAGATATGTGACTTTAGGAGTCTCTGGAATATGAGGAATGGGAGTTATAAGTGGTGGGGGCTCAGGGGCAGGGGCCACTGGGGCTCGGGGTGGTTCTGCGGCTGCTGCTGGGCCAGGAACCTCTGCTGCAGTTTGCTGACCTTCTATTTGACCTCGAAGTCGGTACGCTAATGACTCCGACAACTGCAAAGAAAATAATACAAATGTCAATGCGTGGATAAAAATCTGCAATATGTTTGCAAAACATACAAGAAGTGTACATATGAGAACATAAATAGTTACAGATAGAAACAATAATCCCACAATAAAGTTAGCAATTAATTAACATTTTTACCATAAAGAAAGTGTCAATGTTACAGGGGGTGCCCACATAAATATAGGTAATATGTACTGGTACTGGTAGGCAATAATGGCCTTGAAGCTGACAGTGGGCTTGGATATGAGCCTAAAAACCACCCGAATCCTTAAACTGATACCTGTGTCAATTGGCACTGCACGTCAATTGATGTTTTCTGTCTTCGCACTATAATTTTAAGTCTGCAGTGTGACGTCACTCTGAATGTTGCATTGCAATAACCTTAGCAGCCCCAGCAGGTATCTCCTTCCTCTTTGTCAATGCTTTGCTTTGCATCACAGAAGAAATATGTCTATCAGCCCCTCATGGTGTAAGTATCAAGCCTAAGCATGCTATATATCTTACACCATTAAAATGGCAGAAAACTTTAGAAAATGATGCCTCACATGTGTTGAAGAATCTTTTAGGGAGTTTCATGCCCTAAAAAACAAAAAAACAAACATGAAAAGTGGTCAGTGTAAATAATAAACTGTATATAAATATGCATATATATACAGTGAAGAAACATTTATTTTATACGAGTGTCAATAAACATTTTCAAGTAAATACACACTTATAATATGTGTTAATAATACTTGAGCTAAGGAACAATAATACAAAGTGTTGTAAATTTGCTGGATGAAGGAACTTTATGAGCCTGCCAGACCTAATAAAACCGAGAGTACGTATTGTACTTTACTCATCTTCTATTGTGTTTTGCATGTATGCATACATAATAACAATTACATAAAGTATATTTTAAAATTCAAAGAGCAAATTTTTAGCACATAGCAGACGTACCCAGTGATAAAAAAAAAAACACACACACACACACACACAGAGAGAGAGAGAGAGAGAGAGAGATTAATACAGTACAGTTGTCAGTAACCAACTGGTCTACAGGAAGATTTGCTGTGCATTTACCTCAAACATGGACAGATCTACAGTCCTCTGGCTGCCTAACCTTAGAGTAGTGCTCACACCTCAGGTACAAAATTACAGGTAAACAAGTCTATACAAACCTACCCAACCATAACTACTGTACGGTACCACAATCTACCTAACCTAACCTAAATAATCATCATCCATCCGTGGATAGTAGGTCTTGTGGATTTATCTTATCTACAACAAATCTTATATAATAAAAACATTCATTGGAAGTGTTCATGTGTATGGAAAGGATAATGACACTGGTGGTATTGGGAGGCCACTACATTCATGTACTGCCAAATTATAATTATTATGAAAACTGCAAATCCTATGATTTGTCATTTTTTGGCAATTACGATGTTCAATAAACACTGGCTTTCAAGCTTATAACTAGGACGGTAATTTTCTAGTAGTTTTTTTTTTATGCTGATTAAGGTGGCAATTGTTATTTCTTAGGAAAATCAGGTTTCCTCCACATTAAGTAAGTACCCTGTACTGTACAATGACTAGGTTCTTTTAGTTATGTTTTTAACCCCCACATTTTCCCTCTGCTTTGAAACACTTCCCATTTTGATGGGGTCAACACTGCCAGTCGGAAATTTCATTACTTAATAATTATGCATTCCCCAAACATTCAATATCACCACTGTGCAGTATTCAGCATGAAAAACTGCATTAAAAAGTTTTAGTTTTTCGTGTCTGATTCATATGCTAATACAGAGTACTGAAATGTATCTGTGAATTATTTTGTCAAATATTACTATTCGTAATGCAAGAAAGAATAACTTATCATCATTGTCTAGACAAGTGCACAGAACCTATTAGAACCTAACTAACTTCCTAACCTGTGCATTATCATTTTGATTTTCTTAATAACCACTCAAACAACATCTAAAAGAAAAAAATTATGAATTCAACCCACTACAAATCATAATAAATATGGCATGACCGATGAGATCGTCGTTCATTTCTTGACATGTAAGCAATGACCACTCACGCTCCCATATAGCAGACGATGTGAACCAAATCATGCTCGCCATGAAAAATCTGACAGCACCATAATTATGTTAAGTAATTTATTTCTTCACCTACAAAGCATGCATAGACATGAAATAACTGCCATTTGATCTGTGTTCACTGTGTTTTAACCTCATTATTTTTCTCTCCTTTCATGGCCTGCCCACTAACAAGTAATTTATGATCAAGGGATAGGCTAAAAAATCAGTAAGGAAAAGAAAAACAAATTCTACAATGTTCTCTGTTTGATATTAATACTCAGTATCATCCAAAGAGCAACTGTGCAAAATATGAAAGAAATATATAAATGTATTTGGGTACTAACCGTCTGCTCCACCTTTACCAAATTTTCTAAAGCTGCTGCAGCTTTTAGTGAACATGAAATAGGAGCATTAATGTTTGCATTCCTCCTCCTGATCACATAAACAACAGACTGAAGCTCAACAAACAACCACGCAGAGAGAATTTTGTCAACAAATTCATAAAAAAATCTTTGGGTCCCTGGACCAGTGCAAAGTATTTAAGATTTTTTACCATTATCACCAGGATGCTTTTTTAGGTAGGAATCGACCCCGATAGGCGAGTGGCAGATAGGTTAGGTTAGGTTAGGTTAGGTCAGGAACTATATCTAACCTAACCAGGGGGACCCCCCCCCCCTTTCTGGTAGGTGTTAAATTATACCCAAATTTTTTTTTTACCTGGTTGGCCTATGCATGCCCAGTATTTGCTAACATTGCATTTTTAATGGGGAATAGCCCTCCCAGGCACAAGTCATCAACCCACAATGGGGCCTAGGGGGCAAAAAATTATGAGTAAAAAGTTTAAAAAAAATAGAAGAGAAAAATATTATATTCAACTACACCACAAAGTTGACGGAAAACCAACTTTTTTGAAGTGAGACAGATTGTATGAGTATGGAAACAGAAAAAGGCAGAGCATTCCACAGTTTGGCTGTGTGAGGAATGAAGGATGTACTATAACTGGTTATTCTAGTGTGATCGACATCCACAGAGAAAAGGTGGGCACCACGGGCAAGATGAGTGTTGCAAGCCCACGGCCTTATCGGCGGAACACAGGCTGCCAAACCCACCGAACATTGCCCATTAAATTACCTGTAAAAGAAAGAGTGAAGCAACATTGTGGCAAAGAGAAAGAGAAGAGAGATTATCAACTAAAGGAAGAGTGTTAATAAGACAAAATGCCTTTGATTTCACCCTATCTAACAGTTGGACAGAAGAGCCACCCTAGATATGAGAGCAGTACACCAAGTTAGAACAAATGAATCCCTTATATACTTGAAGCAACTGCGGAGGAGTGAAGTAGCTACAGCATCTGTACAGCATTCCCAGCTTTTAGGAGGCAGCTTCAGCAATGTTGAGGATGTGTGGCTTACATGACACATTAGGGGAAATGGTGAGGCCTAGCATGTCTATTTTAGAATTTGGCAAAATAGTCTTGCACCAGTCTTTCTTTCGCTTTTATTAATATGTAATTCGTAATATTTAGACAATTCTAAGACATTTTTCTTCTATGATATTTCCACAGGAAATTAAGGATAACCGAGATAAAAAAATTTCAATAATATTACATTTTCTCAGTCACAAGTTTCGCCATGTCTTGTTTACTTTTGGCGGAGTAGGTAGTATTGCATTGGTCTTTATTTTGATATGAAAAATAAGTTTTTCCTAAGGAATCTGATGAGTTTCTAACGAATTTGATAATCAATCATTTCCGTCGGAAATAACTAGGTTTTAAGACCCCCCCCACCAATCATAACGGGAAAAAGTTAATTTTTTCAATAATTATATAGGACTAACCCCCGAGCGAAATTTATTGAAAACAATTATAAAAACCCCAGATTTTCATTGTTATATTATAGTGGACACTGGTGTCGTTTGTGGAAATACTGTATGTTAAAAATTGGATATTTTTAAAATAAACGTTACTTAACATTTGTGGGTATGAAGAACAGACCTAACCAACCTAACCAAACAAACCTACCTAACCTTACCTCACTTCCCCAGTATATTAAACAGAAAGAACTTACTAAAATACCAACAAACCAAACCAAAACTATCTAACCTAACCAGGGGGGCCCTGAACCCCCCTTTGTTCATGCCCCCACATCTTACCTTAATCTGAAAAATAATTAGGTTCATCTGGGTCATCAATGCACATGCGCTGTAGACGCTCAAGAAGCGAAGACGGAGGTAAGGAGCGATGCGTGAGGGGTGTCAGGCTCCTCCAAAAGTAAACAAGACTTGGCGACACTTGTGACAGAGAATGTAATAATATTGAAAAATTGTTATCTCGGTTATCCTTAATTTCCGGTGGAAATATCATAGAAGAAAAGGTCTTAGAAGTGTCTAAATATTACAAAATGCATATTAACAACAGCGAAAGAAAGACTGGTGCAAGACTATTAATTCACAGGAGGTACGACCGATCACCTCAGGGGCTAACAGGCAGATTTGTAGCGAAGAGGATACAGCAAAAAAACGACACTTGTGGTGCCACTGTTCTCAATATTTATCAATCATTCAACCAAACAAAAAATACACACAAGGTTTGGTGACTCCATTATGTAATAGCCAAGTCCTAAATTATATTCAGGAAGCCTCTGCTACAGCTGGCATTTTACAAATGATTATATAAAATTATATAAATAATTACCAAATGACCAAGATAAAAAGAGTCAATGTTTGTGTTGGTGCTCGGCCGGTGCCCACAAATAAAAGCTGACCTCTACTTAATACATCACAATGTGCAAAGAATAATAAATTAGGATAAAATACAACCAGTTTTTGTATAACATTATGAGATCATCCACAATCCAACTTTTTTCCAGCAAATTAACACCCCATTCACGTACTCCGGGACTGATATGGAAACAGCCGTTGCATGAGATAGGACTACTAACCTTGATGACACCGGCCTTGTCATCATTGACCAATGTGATTTTCCTGGTGCTCTGGGTTGTACCCATTGTGCCCGCCTCACATTAACACGCTAACTCCAGGTCACAGCAGGTGAGGACACATCCCGAAGAACAGTAACTTGCTCCTCCCTCACCTCACCCCGGCACCGCTCACTGTGCTGCCGCCTGGGAACGTCTCGCCCAACCCGGCCCCGCCATTTTTAAATACTCAGCCAATATAAACATTCTAATTACCTCGACACAAGACCTTACTCAGAATTTGGTTAACAGAGATAAATACATAAACTCCTTTGCCCACCACCCTGTGGTTTTCAAATAACTGGAATGAAAATATTAGACAATTACTATTTGTAATAAATTTCAGGAATGGATAGGCCTACACAAAAATTTCATGGGAGGGAGAGGTAATAGTGGACGGGCGTTTATTGAAACATAATAATCGTCCTACCACCTCTGTTGACTAGGAAAAGCCAGAGTAGAAATAGGTGAACAATATCATCGGTATTGTATCGACACGTTTCTAGGTGATGGGAGAACCTAAAAGTTCCTTCTCGGGGGAATTATGATGATTATAATTTGCCGGTTTGAATAAAGTTGGGTCTTTGTTTTTACAGCTTGGCAGTATTTTATAATTATTTTTTTTCTCTTCTATTAAACAGTATTGTAGTATTTTATGAATATCTTTTTTCTCATGACCGATCGCCCAAGCGGCTAACGAGCCGATCTTTTGGTGAAGAGGATAAAAGAAAAGGAAGAGTAATGAGAGACGTTGTGGGGGTATGAGATATTGGTTCACACTCAGGATGGGATGGAGAAAAGAAACTCACATGTGCTCACTGTATACATGTTGTATTAGATGTACAATGTAGCTTGTTGCTGGGTAGGTAGCATGGTAATAAGCGTTAAGTAGAGAGAGCTGGGTGGTGAGGGTGCCCAGAGTGAGGTCACGCGGGAGCGGCGGCCGCACGGCTAGCGCAGAGGAGGTGTTGCTTGCTGGTGGCACTGGGTAGAAAAGAGACTGGTCACAGCGGTGTCAGGCCTTATAAGACGGGGTTAGGCGTGGGTAGATAGTTGACCCCACGGAGCTTAGGCTGGGGAATTCGAGAAGGTTCGGTGCTTGTTGGGGAGGAATCCACTACAATACTCCCCTTCCCCTCCGGGCGCGGCGGGAGGCTGGAGGTTGGCAGAGTTGGTGCCACATGTGAGGCAGAACGGGCGGTGCGTGCCACATGTGAGGCAGAACGGGCGGTGCGTGCCACATGTGAGGCAGAACGGGCGGTGCGTGCCACATGTGAGGCAGAACAGCGAGGGCGTGGATGAGCCGGCCGCTAGGGGGGGCAACTCTGTCTAGATACACGAGATCTGTGGTAGAAAAGAGGGAGAAGGAGGGTTGTGGAGGCGATGAATGTTGTGCTTCACTCGCGACAGGTACAGAGTCCTCAGATGCGCCTGCTGGGGTGTGTGGGCCTGGGTCAGGAGCAGGGGCTGCGTTAGGAAGGGTGTCCATGACAGCAGCAGGGTGCATGACAGCAGCAGGGTCCACGACAGCAGCAGGGTGCATGACAGCAGCAGGGCCCACGACAGCAGCAGGGTGCATGACAGCAGCAGGGCCCACGACAGCAGCAGGGTGCAGGACAGTAGCAGGGGGTACCTGAGGGAGAAAAGAGGGGTGTGTGGGTCCGTGTCAGGAGCAGGGGCCGCGTCAGTAGGAGCGGTAGGGGGTACTGCTGGGCCGGGGGCGGCGTCTGAGGCAGGACGGGTGTGTTGGGGTCGGTAGGACGTGGTGCTTGGGGCAGGAAGAGGAGCGGCTGTCTGTTTAGAGTAGCAGAGCTGCTCTAGGGTGTCTAACCTGCGGTGTAGAGACAGTAGCTGTAGAGCCGATGAGAGCTGCCTGTGTGTGGATAAGCCAGTCTTCCATGTTGCTTGAAGACTGGGAGAGTGATCGGTTTCTCCTCCATCCTGTGTGAGTGCGAATCTCCAGGGGTGACCATTTGTGGGGGTATGAGATATTGGTTCACACTCAGGATGGGATGGAGAAAAGAAACTCACAATGTGCTCACTGTATACATGTTGTATTGGATGTACAATGTAGCTTGTTGCTGGGTAGGTAGCATGGTAATAAGCGTTAAGTAGAGAGAGCTGGGTGGTGAGGGTGCCCAGAGTGAGGTCACGCGGGAGCGGCGGCCGCACGGCTAGCGCAGAGGAGGTGTTGCTTGCTGGTGGCACTGGGTAGAAAAGAGACTGGTCACAGCGGTGTCAGGCCTTATAAGACGGGGTTAGGCGTGGGTAGATAGTTGACCCCACGGAGCTTAGGCTGGGGAATTCGAGAAGGTTCGGTGCTTGTTGGGGAGGAATCCACTACAATACTCCCCTTCCCCTCCGGGCGCGGCGGGAGGCTGGAGGTTGGCAGAGTTGGTGCCACATGTGAGGCAGAACGGGCGGTGCGTGCCACATGTGAGGCAGAACGGGCGGTGCGTGCCACATGTGAGGCAGAACGGGCGGTGCGTGCCACATGTGAGGCAGAACAGCGAGGGCGTGGATGAGCCGGCCGCTAGGGGGGGCAACTCTGTCTAGATACACGAGATCTGTGGTAGAAAAGAGGGAGAAGGAGGGTTGTGGAGGCGATGAATGTTGTGCTTCACTCGCGACAGGTACAGAGTCCTCAGATGCGCCTGCTGGGGTGTGTGGGCCTGGGTCAGGAGCAGGGGCTGCGTTAGGAAGGGTGTCCATGACAGCAGCAGGGTCCACGACAGCAGCAGGGTGCATGACAGCAGCAGGGCCCACGACAGCAGCAGGGTGCATGACAGCAGCAGGGCCCACGACAGCAGCAGGGTGCAGGACAGTAGCAGGGGGTACCTGAGGGAGAAAAGAGGGGTGTGTGGGTCCGTGTCAGGAGCAGGGGCCGCGTCAGTAGGAGCGGTAGGGGGTACTGCTGGGCCGGGGGCGGCGTCTGAGGCAGGACGGGTGTGTTGGGGTCGGTAGGACGTGGTGCTTGGGGCAGGAAGAGGAGCGGCTGTCTGTTTAGAGTAGCAGAGCTGCTCTAGGGTGTCTAACCTGCGGTGTAGAGACAGTAGCTGTAGAGCCGATGAGAGCTGCCTGTGTGTGGATAAGCCAGTCTTCCATGTTGCTTGAAGACTGGGAGAGTGATCGGTTTCTCCTCCATCCTGTGTGAGTGCGAATCTCCAGGGGTGACCATTTGTGGGGGTATGAGATATTGGTTCACACTCAGGATGGGATGGAGAAAAGAAACTCACAATGTGCTCACTGTATACATGTTGTATTGGATGTACAATGTAGCTTGTTGCTGGGTAGGTAGCATGGTAATAAGCGTTAAGTAGAGAGAGCTGGGTGGTGAGGGTGCCCAGAGTGAGGTCACGCGGGAGCGGCGGCCGCACGGCTAGCGCAGAGGAGGTGTTGCTTGCTGGTGGCACTGGGTAGAAAAGAGACTGGTCACAGCGGTGTCAGGCCTTATAAGACGGGGTTAGGCGTGGGTAGATAGTTGACCCCACGGAGCTTAGGCTGGGGAATTCGAGAAGGTTCGGTGCTTGTTGGGGAGGAATCCACTACAATACTCCCCTTCCCCTCCGGGCGCGGCGGGAGGCTGGAGGTTGGCAGAGTTGGTGCCACATGTGAGGCAGAACGGGCGGTGCGTGCCACATGTGAGGCAGAACGGGCGGTGCGTGCCACATGTGAGGCAGAACGGGCGGTGCGTGCCACATGTGAGGCAGAACAGCGAGGGCGTGGATGAGCCGGCCGCTAGGGGGGGCAACTCTGTCTAGATACACGAGATCTGTGGTAGAAAAGAGGGAGAAGGAGGGTTGTGGAGGCGATGAATGTTGTGCTTCACTCGCGACAGGTACAGAGTCCTCAGATGCGCCTGCTGGGGTGTGTGGGCCTGGGTCAGGAGCAGGGGCTGCGTTAGGAAGGGTGTCCATGACAGCAGCAGGGTGCATGACAGCAGCAGGGTCCACGACAGCAGCAGGGTGCATGACAGCAGCAGGGCCCACGACAGCAGCAGGGTGCATGACAGCAGCAGGGCCCACGACAGCAGCAGGGTGCAGGACAGTAGCAGGGGGTACCTGAGGGAGAAAAGAGGGGTGTGTGGGTCCGTGTCAGGAGCAGGGGCCGCGTCAGTAGGAGCGGTAGGGGGTACTGCTGGGCCGGGGGCGGCGTCTGAGGCAGGACGGGTGTGTTGGGGTCGGTAGGACGTGGTGCTTGGGGCAGGAAGAGGAGCGGCTGTCTGTTTAGAGTAGCAGAGCTGCTCTAGGGTGTCTAACCTGCGGTGTAGAGACAGTAGCTGTAGAGCCGATGAGAGCTGCCTGTGTGTGGATAAGCCAGTCTTCCATGTTGCTTGAAGACTGGGAGAGTGATCGGTTTCTCCTCCATCCTGTGTGAGTGCGAATCTCCAGGGGTGACCATTTGTGGGGGTATGAGATATTGGTTCACACTCAGGATGGGATGGAGAAAAGAAACTCACAATGTGCTCACTGTATACATGTTGTATTGGATGTACAATGTAGCTTGTTGCTGGGTAGGTAGCATGGTAATAAGCGTTGAGTAGAGAGAGCTGGGTGGTGAGGGTGCCCAGAGTGAGGGCACACGGCTTGAGGGACGCCAAGGTCGTTGGCAGGAGCGGCGGCCGCACGGCTAGCGCAGAGGAGGTGTTGCTTGCTGGTGGCACTGGGTAGAAAAGAGGCTGGTCACAGCGGTGTCAGGCCTTATAAGGCAGGGGTAGGCGTGGGTAGATAGTTGACCCCCACACCATGGGCGGCGCTGGAGGCGTAGGCTGGGGAATTCGAGAAGGTTCGGTGCTTGTAGGGGAGGAATCCACTGCAACATGACCGATCGCCCAAGCGGCTAACGAGCCGATCAGTGGTGAAGAGGATAAAAGCAAAAAGGAGCGTTTATTTCAATGTTTCAATAATTATACTGTGTACATAGTGCAGTATTTTCGTTCCTCCAGGTTAATTTTGTTTTATTGATAAATTTTTTCTCTAATACTGGAATTATTTACTGTATTAGAGCATCCTACTGACTCTTTAATAACAGTTCTGGCAGTGTTACCTTTAAGTATAGGCATGTGTCTAGGTCCAAATACCATTGTAGACTACATATTTGGTCCAATTCAGCAGGAATCTATGAACCCACCATCTATGTTTCATTGTCCGTTTTTCCTTTGATTTACACAAAATCTTATATAAAACCAGGATTTTAACAGCAAAACATCCTGTTCAAATAAGGCTCATAGCTTCGATGCACTAGGAGCCATCTTTCCTGTCCTGTTCCCACTAACAGAATGACAGCTGCATGCAAATGGAAACAGGGTCTCCATTTCTCAGGGCAATTTAAAGCAAAAGCATACTGCAAATGCATATATGCTTCCTAGCTTAAGGCATATTGCTAAATTTTTGGAACAGCTAGAATAAAATCTAAGTGATCCCAGTTAAACTGCATCACAAAAATTATCTTAAAAGCAGCTGTAGTTGGCTGGTCTCCTCCTAATGGGAAGGAAGACTTTTTCAAAATGTGCACCCCAACCTGTGGATTTTCTCCTTACTTTGATATCCGTTATGTATAATATTGCAGTTTTCTTTTTATGGTATAGTGAAGTATGGTAAATATTATGTAATTTACAGTGGTACCTATACAGCTCCTCCCCGACCTACAACCACCCACACTTACGACCTGCCTCAGTCATACCAAAATTTTGTCAAATTACGTATTTTCGAGCTCCAACGTCAGTACACAGAAAAATTTTCGTTTGTAATTCACTTAAATATGGCTGGCAACCTTAAAAGTGAGAGTTTTGTGGTGCCGAGAAGAAAAGAGACACCCATTTTAGATTTTCTATGTATTTTTTCAGCATTTTCGACTTACGACCTGGATTTTGGTTCCTAACCCCGTCGTAAGTCGGGGAGGAGCTATACTGTACTCCTCTATATGACAATCATGTTTCAAAGCACTCTTCCTGTAATTCGGTTTTCATTTTTTAATATACACGGTATAAAAAAAATTTACACTTTCTGTACACTATATAAATTTATATGACTGACATTGTACTGTTCTTTAAGTGATTTCTGATGTGAGTATCTTCTTGTGGAAATAAGTTATTAAATGAGATCATATGTTGAAATGAATAGAGGAGAGGGGATATTCCCAGGTGGAGTTGGTTAGGTTACCAGATTAAATGTTTCATTCTTCCAACACTGATATCTTGTAGAGTATCTCATTTTTCTACTCATTACTCTCATTAGAATTCTGGCCACTTATCTTCCTTTCAACAACCTCATACATTGGTTTCCATGTTGAATATCCAATTTTCTGTGGTCATCCATGCAAGTGGTGTACAGTCAGTTCTGCTATAACACGATAGTTGTGTTCTTGTAAAATATCGTGTTATAGAAAATCGCGTAATAGAAATAACAGGGCTTATGGAGAAAATAGGGTTAGGTGCAGATTACTACTCGAAATCGAAAAAAAATTAGTAGTTAGCCTAACACAAAGGATAGCACAGTCTAAATAAATGTTACATTCATATCTAATAATGAAATCATACAGTAAATGTAACACTTTACCTTGAAAAAATATGAATATATCTTGATGGGGGAGAAGGGTGATTTTGAGGTTGATAACATTGAGCTTCTCTTCAAGTGTTATATCCTTTCTTTTACGATCATCACCGGGAATTCGATCACCAGAACGCTTCTTGGAGATATTCTTCTTTACCATATTTACAGTTAATACCACAAAATTGTTGAAATAGTAAGCAAAAATCACGTTACAGCAAACAAGAGTTTGCGTTATACAAATATCGTTCCTCTATTCATAAATCGCGTTAGAGCAAATTCGCGTTATCAAAACACGCGTTATAGCAGAACTCACTGTACAGTGGTTATTGCTGCTGTCATGGCACACTCAGAGATTTGGAATACAGTACTGTACTGCATTTCATCATATATTTTGAGAAAAGAAAACAAAACTGCTTTTATTGCAGTTCTAAAAAGTTATAACTTCCAACTTGAGAGAAAATATGTTACTGTACTGTACTCACATTATATACAGTTCTGAAAAGGTAGATCAATTTGAGAAACGACTGCTGAAAGGCTCTACTGTATATGGAAAGGACTGATGTATGGGTCAGAAGCATGCACACTTTCAGCAGACACCAGAAAGAGGTTGGAGGCCTTTGAAATGTGGTGTTATAGGTAAATGCTACGAATAGGCCTCACTGACAGGAAAACAAATGTACTAATAAGATTAGCAAAAACTTCAAGAGAAATACTTGAATGTACAGAAAAATAAAAATAACTACAGATACTTTGGTCATATAATTAGGGATGAGAGGATAATAACAATAATATTAATGGGCAAAGTTGAGGGTAGGAGGGCCAGGGGAAGGCAGAGACTGAGATGGATGAATGAAATAAAAAAAATGGATCCCCAGAGAGATAAAACCTTGAAGGATTGGTAGAAATAGCTGAAGAACATTTAGAGTGCAGGACTGGACGCCAACCCTTAGATGCGAGGATGGTACTCCGATTGATTGATTTAGTAGAAAGTACAATTTGTGTTTTAGTTAGAAAATTTCATGAGCTAAACAACAGGGTACTGATGTGATTTGGGTCCTTAAAAATTGGAAAAGGATAAAGATGTCACTTCAGTACATATATAAAATATTTTAAGATTTATGAAAATGTGTAACAGACAAAACAAGAAAATATTGTGCCAGGAAAATAAAACTGAAATTAAATGTATTTTCAACAAAAGGTAATTGTATATTATTATGTTAATTTGTCTATAAGTATTTTATTAAGATCTTTGTGAGTTTCTCAGTTAAACTCTGGAAACAAAACCTGGATGGATTGATGGAAGATATACTTGCATACAAATCTCCCGCCACCCATTTGTTGAGCAAGGGATAAGTTAAGTGGTCAACAGGAAAAGGATGCTCTGATTGTAGTGTAAAACACATTGACTATGGGTAAGGTATGGTACATTGAACATTTGATTATCAGAATACTCACAGATGTCAGTAAAGTAGAAAATTTACTAAAGAAATTTACTTTGCTCTAATACCTTTGAAAATATGTGCCAAACATTAAATGCCAAGAATAACTTTAGCAGACAGTAAAATGTTGAAAATAAAAGGGATTCTATTCATACCTGAGAATTGCTGCCCTTTAATTAATCATTCACAACCTACTGTACTTTATGGCATATAATTCTACCTAACCCAACTCCAGAATTAAAAATGTTTTTGTGTACTTAACACATTATCATTAGTTTTAATTAATTAAAAAATAATCAATGTAAATATAAAAGCTCGATTTATAACAACTGTACTGATGATGATCACCTGAGGCGAGTAACGTCAGTATTGCAGACACCCAACTCATCAACGGTAGCTAAGCAGTAACCATTTCTGAACTCTTACAAGCATTACAATCAATGAATGACATACCTGCAACGTATATTTTTAAATCTACAAATACCTGATACAAATGAAGATTTACATATATAGTAACTTTCTTCACAGATTTGCATGTTAACATAGCTGGCAGGATTGTAGCCAGGTTAGACTTGTCACTATAACCACCAGGCTACTGGTGTTATAGTTGTTTTTCATCTCATATTTTCAGGTAGATATATGTAACTTACTTTATTTTTACTCAGTTACATGCACACATCATCCAACATATACAGTGGTCCCTCAGTTAACGAACACAATTTGTTCCACAGTCGTTCATTAACCGAATCTATTATTTCAATGGGATATTGGGTAATTGGTTCCAACTCACAGAAAAAGTATACATACAAAGTACTGTATACCGGTAATAGAATTAACAAAACATTAAATATAAACTAAATACAGTACAGTATACTGTAAAATAATAAATAAAAAACAATAGAATACAGTATTTTAACTTACTTTGAGGTGTGTATGTCATATTCCCGGCAGCTTTGTTTTCATATCAAACAGCTGATTGTAGAGGTAGTCGATGATGACATGCCATATTCTTTACAGAGTGCATTGGTTCTAATGCCTTCTTCATGTTTCATAATAATTTCTGCACTGTACTGTATATTATCTATGTGAACTAAATTTCAGAATGACCAATAATTTTAATGTAAAAATGCAAAAATATTCAAGAGACCAACAAACTGGATGTTCAATCCACTGTAAACAAAGTTAAACTGAGAAGCATTGTTGGTCAAATCAATCAGCTGATGGGCATACAAAATCTGTTCCCTGTACTGTATATATTATTAATATGTTAACTAAATTTCAGAATGACCAATAATTTTAAGATAAAAAATGCAGAAATATTCAAGAGACCAACTTTCTTGATATTTACTTCACTGGAAACGAATGTAAACATAGAACCAATTACTGTATTGGTGGACTAGCCGATCAGCTGATGAGTACTGTACAACAAATCGTGTTTGTCGTAAGGATTTCGTTAATCGAAGTTTTGTTCGTTAATCGAACTGCAAATCCTTATGGAAGCTAATTCGTTAACCGAAATTTCGTTGATAAAATCGTTTGTTAACCGAGGGACCACTGTATATCATGAAAAAAAAGTAAAAGAAGTAAAAGTCCTACGGGCAAACGTGTAAAGGGAATATACATTTCTTTACATAGGAGTTAGCTGGCTAGTTCAGTAGGGGGGAAGGGGGAGAGGGAGAATCAACAGAGGTGGTGTCTGCATTGCTATGGTGAGCCAGGGACTATATGCATATAGCGACTGTGTTAAACTTTCATTGGCTTTTATTTATTGGTTTGGGAATATTGTACAGTATTTTTTTTTAACTTATTTATTGGTATTATTTTTATTCATTCCTCACATTTACTGGTACTGTATATATTATTTTAAAAAAACTATGGCTACAGGAGGAAAATAATGTACCCACAAAAGTATGCCGTAAAATATGATATACCAAGTTGGAAAATTAAATTCTGAATGAAATAACAAGCAAAACCATAAATATTTAATAATTTTGATGTGCATGAAGATACAGTACAGTACTTTTAAATAAAGAAATTTCAATAAAAGAGAGAACTAAGTCAATTTCAACCCTATATAAAACTGTGAAGGTCAAGGGGGGATATTACATATACCATCGACCTCCTTCCTCCATTGTAGCCATCTCTAGTTGTGGTGGCCATCAGGTAAAGCAATTTTGACAGTGGTCCCTCGGTTAACGAACGGTCCAATTAATGAAATATCAGTTAACGATTTAGCTCCCATAAGGATTTTCAGTTCGATTAACGAACAAAACTTTGATTAACGAAAGCCTTACGAGAAACACGTTTTGCTGTGCGCACCAGCTGATCGGCTAGTCCGCCAATACAGTAATCGGTTCTTTGTTTACATTCGTTTCCAGTGGAGTAAATATCAAAAAGGTTGTGCTCTTTAATATTTTTGCATTTTTTATATTAAAATTATTAGTCATTCTAAAATTTAGTTAACATATTGATAACATATGAAGTACAGGGAATTAGTTTTTGTGCGCCCATCAGCCGCTTGACTCACCCGCCAAAGCTTCTCTGTTTAACTTTCTTTACAGTGGAGGAAACATCGAGTTTGTTGGACTCCTGAATAATTTTACATTTTTACATTAAAATAATTGGTCATTCTGAAATTTAGTTAACATATTGATAATATATAGATCAGTGCAGTGTTGATTTAAATAAAATAATCTTTAATTACAGCTAGTGAACTTAAAATATTATTGGTGAAATTACTGCATAAGTATGGGTAAGAAAGATGATTCCCCTCAGTGTTCCTCTCCAAAAAGGAGAGAGGATTTTCATGTTAGAGAATCTGTCAGTCCAGAGGTTCCCGACATTATTATGGAAGGTGACTCGCCTTCCAAGAAGCATTAAAATGCTTCTCTTCTCCCTTCTCCTCCACCCCCACTTCCTTCTCTTCTCCTCCTCCACCCCCCACTTTTAATTCTCATCTTCATCAACCAGCAAAATTCTACATACACACCTCAAAGTAAGTGTACAGTACTGTATTGTACTGCATTTTGTTTATACTTTGTATGTACTTTTCTGTGAGTTGGAACCAATTACCCAATATCCCATTGAAATAATAGATTCGGTTAACAAAATTTTTGGTTAATGAACGACTCTGTGGAACCAATTGTGTTCGTTAACCGAGGGGCCACTGTATTTCACTTTTTATCAAATTAAGAGAAATTAATTCAAATTAGACAAAACAAAATCTATACATAAATTAAGATCTTCAACGACTGCAACAAAATCATCACTCGTATGGTCTTAGTTCCATGGGCTACAGTACTTCACACACAAAGCACAATGACACTACACTATGATTGTTGCTGCTGAGCTTGCCATTTTTCAAACTTTTTCTTCTGTGCCTCCATTAGCTTGGTCAACTTCTTCACTTGACTCTTTGTTATCTCCTTCCCTTCCTTGTCATGTGTTGGAAGACCATTACTGTCCCACTGAGAGTAGTCAGGAGTACGGAACATATCCTTGGGATCTTTTGGTGCTTCTGTCGGTTGCTTGGCCACTTGTTCTGCTTTCTTTTTAACCTTTTCTTGTCTCCTAGCTTCCTCCTGATCTTTTTTGGCCTGTATTTCCTGCATCAATTCTGCTGCATCAACCAATTTAATGCTTGGGGTTCCTGAAACAACAGTTAAGACATTGAAGCCAAAATTCCAATTATGGACTAAACTTTCACAGAATTTTTATTACAATACATAGTTATATAGAAAAATAATCACTTTATTTTTTAATGTTCTATGTAAACAATTTCTTTTAAAAATTTCAAAATATAAATTAACTCTTGTATCTAAGTTACTGACCTCCTTCTCTATCTTCTAATCTGACACCAAGGGGTGGCAAAAGGTCATCCCTAATACTGTCACACAGACCCAGCAGCTGCCCCTGAAGATCTTTAATATCCTTTTCTTTATCACGGGACCACTGCCGCAGCTGCTCTCGGATGCTGGCTACAACTTCTGCTACAGCAACCAGCTTCTCTGAATCCTGAGGAAACATAGGCAAGATTAATCAATACTTGTATACAAATTATGTTCATTACTGCAGTGAATAATGTGAATTTTGTCCATCTTTACAATAGAAGTAACACATATTGTAGACTTCACTGAAAACAATTATTTTCATGCATGAGAGACTTAGTGCAGGAGAAGGAAGTGCAACATTTATTATATACAGTATATGTTCACACAACTTTAAAAAATAAATAGAATCAATATTTCAAAATATGAAACTTGGACTACAAAAATTACAGAACACAAGTAGTAAATCTAAACAGTGTTCAAAGTCATCGCAATATATTGTAAGAAAGAGAGGAAATGAAACTTATGACTGCAACCAAAGAAGCCATAGAACTGTATGCATAAAAAATATGAGAAAAATTTAATGCAAAACATATATGCATAAAGAGAGAGAAGCCTATCATCTCACCTGGCCTCCAGACACAGCTCTATCACCAACTGGGACTCCAAACATACTCATTAACTTGCCTATGTAGTTGTTGATATTTAGCAACAGCTGTGAATTTACCTGGGTAATGAGAAGAGAATTAGAAATAATATATATGAAGAGAAAGTAATTGGAACATTTTCCAATTTTAATTTATCTATATCAAAACTAAAATTTCATTATACTGTACAAAAACAAATGGTATTTGGAAATTATTCCTAATATGTTTTTGCCTTAACCTCTAAGATGATGCCTATAATAACTAAGATGACAGAATCAGATACAAAAATATATTTTGTGAAAAATAAGGTTCAGTTCTCCAATGACAAGAAATCCCCCAAAGCATGAAGTCGGTTCACAAAAAATAAAACCTTCCTAACTACTGTGATGATAAATAGTACACAACTACTGTAACTACTACGGAACACAGTGAAAACATTAATAAAATATTATCAAGATAAAAACATGCAGCTAAAACCATTAGGAAAAGCTAAATCAAAGTTTAAAACAAACGCAATTTGCATAGATGCTGGCTGAGTGGCCTCAACATTTGCCATAGCAAGGCAGCCCAGCTGGGTTGCTGCCTCTGCTGACACTGCTCCTCCCTCTTGCTTTAACACAAAAATATTTCAATTTCCTTTGTTTCCGACCTTATGATAATTATTTTTTACCTTTTTTTGCACATTATGTATGTAGGATTGTGTGTGCATGTAACCGAGTACAAAAAGTGAAAAAAGTTAAGTTTATCTAGCCAAAATTATGAGCTGAATAATAAGCATAACATAACTTCCCTCTCAGCCTACTAACTTAGGTAGCTCACCAAGAAATTTTCATTCCCTTTAGTTTGACCTTTTGATAATTGTTTTTATTTTTTTTTTCTCTTTCTGTATGTAAGATTGTGTGTGCAAGTAACTGGGAATTTTTTTTTTATATATATACACAGTCATGCGCCGGTTAACGTCCAACCGAACGTCCGATCGCGCATACGTCCGTGACGCCTGCTGGGCCACCACTCCACGACCCCCTGACAGAGACACGATGATCCTCCCCATACTGGTCAGATATTATGTGCTAAAGGAATATGCTTCCTTGATTAGGCTTTTTTTAAACATTTGCCTCCTGGTGTAATGTTAACCTACATCTATTGAGGATAAAATCTTTCACCTATAAATTGACAATAACACATTTGCTGTAATCAGACATATCTAGTTGCCTCAACAATTGCAACCCTAGTTGCAATTGGGGTTGCAATTTCAAATTCTGTGGCATTACTAAGTATACAGTAATACCCCGCTTTACACGGTTTCTATACATTTATGTGGTACCCTGTCAGAACTGGAATTCCCACTTTACGCGGTGCATCTACTCATATACGCGGGTGAAGTATAATTTTTTTATTTAGCTCATAAAATTCAAACAAATTACCTGGCCAGAATATAATTTACATTGCTGGAATTCTTACAATTTGATGATCATTTTGAATATAAGCATCATAGATTTTGCATTAGACATACAAATTTTAGATCTAATGCAAGTATTTTGTTTACTCAGAGGAAATATGTTATCTTTTGTGCAAAATATATGACATGTATATTCAAAATATTCCTGGTCTTGCAAGGAATCCAGCAGTGTCAATTACCGTATATACTCGTCTATAGTTCGAGTTTTTAAGACCAAATTTTTAGGCAAAAAATTGGGGGTCATCCTATACATGCATAATTGTTTTGTTAGGTTGAACCCGTGCATGATGGGAAGGGCGAGGAGCAACTTTTAGCTTCAGACATGAAAAATATTTACCATTTACTGCCAGTAAACAATGGAAATGTAAAATATGTACCAATTAGTAATGAAAAGTTGTGCAGTTCCTTCAGCAAATGCTCACCAACTTACAATAGGCTAAATTACCTTACAACGTGCTTTCAGTAGTCTATGTTGAAGTTCTTAGCACAGGCTAACTTATCATATCATATACGGTATCACAGTTCTCATTGATCTACAAAAAATACCGGTAATAAAAACCTTTTCGATATTTCACACTTAATATAATACCCGGTAATCTACTTCAACCTCCTATTGTTTACAACGACGCATGACGCACCACCAGCTGTAGCGTCAGCTAGACGGTACAGGTGTTTTTTCGAATCGTTTTCAGTTAAAAAACTGTTACATCACATGTATATTTTACCTTAACTGTGCCTGAACGAATATATTCTCGGAAATAAATAGTAGTTTTGCTGAAACGTGATGTATTTTAATGTAAAATAGGATAAATACATGACGAAAATAAAAGATTTTACCTAACCTTCCGATGTTCAAGAGGTTACTCGTTTTTTTAATAGTTTTTGGTTAAAATATTGTTATACAGTATTACAATGATATTCTATTCATACTGTGCTTGATATAATACATTCACGGAAATGTAATATTTTTGCTGAAATGACGTACGTATTACAGTGGAAAGTGGGATAAAATCGTGACGAAAACAATGACTTTCGCTTTCTTTCGTTCAAAAGATGTTACCGTAATCGCTTTTCGAATGGTTTTCAGTTAAAAACTGTTGTATTACAATAATATGCTATCCTAATTGACTTGAATAAATACTACGATACCATATTTCTGAATATTTTCATTAAAATCCATCAAAATCATTTTCCTTGTCATCGTCTGCAGCACCAAACAGCTTCTCCCAGTCCTCTCCTTGAACAGGGCTAGAGAGTACGTGTTTTTTTAATCGTTTTCAGTTAAAAAACTATTACATCACAAGTATATTTTACCTAAACTGCGCCTGAATGAATATATTCTCGGAAATAAATAATAGTTTTGCTGAAATGTGATGTATTTCAATGTAAAATAGGATAAAATACATGACGAAAACAAAAGACTTTACCTAAGCTTCCGATGTTCTTGAGATGTTACTCGTTTTTTTAATAGTTTTCGGTTAAAATTCTGTTATATTACAATGATATTCTATTCATACTGTGCTTGAAATACAGTATTACCCCGCCTAACGCGGTTTCACTTTACGCGTTTTATCATATACGCGGTGCCTCGCCAGAGCTGAACTTTCACTTAACACGGATTTTTTCCACATATACGCGGTGAGTGTCCGGCTCGAGACGCTATTTTTAGATTTGCCCCACCCGCCACCCTGCCTGACTGCCTGTTTTAGCTCATAAAGTTCATACAAATTACCCGGCCAGAATATAATTTACATTGCTGGAATTCTTATAATTTGGTGATCATTTTGAATATAAACATCATATATTTTGCATTAGACATACAAATTTTAGATAAAAATTTTTCTCAGAGTAACTATGTTATCTTTTGTGCAAAATATATGACATTTATATTCAAAATATTCCTGGTCTTATAAGGAATCCAGCAATGTCAATTATATTATCCTAACTTTAGTTTGAGGTATTATTTATTAAAATTTAGTGGTTATCCCACACATCTCCTTGGGACGGTTGGTGGGGGGTGGGGGGGAGGGAGGGACCGACCGACCATCTGTTACCCGTGAAGAATTATTATTTTTTTTATTAACTGAAGATATTTGTTTTAGCTCATAAAATTCATACAAATTACCCGGTCTGAATATAATTTACATTGCTGGAATTCTTATAATTTGATGATCATTTTGAATATAAACATCATATTTTTGCATTAGACATACAAATTTTAGATAAAAATTTTTCTCAAATTAACTATGTTATCTTTTGTGCAAAATATATGACATTTATATTCAAAATATTCCTGGTCTTACAAGGAATCCAGCAATGTCAATTATATTATCCTAACTTTAATCTGAGGTATTATTTAATACTAAATGTTAAAAACCCTGGAAGGGAGGATTGGTGGGGGGTGGGGGGGAGGGTTGGGACTGACCGCGCGGTTGGAAGAGGGGGGGAGGCAAGGTGGGGTACTTTGATTGACAGATAGTGTCGTGAAGATTATTTTTTTTTTTATTAACTGAAGATATTTGTTTTAGCTCATAAAATTCATACAAATTACCCGGTCAGAATATAATTTACATTGCTGGAATTCTTATAATTTGGTGATCATTTTGAATATAAACATCATATATTTTGCATTAAACATACAAATTTTAGATAAAAATTTTTCTCTAGGTAACTATGTTATCTTTTGTGCAAAATATATGACATTTATATTCAAAATATTCCTGGTCTTACAAGGAATCCAGCAATGTCAATTGTATTATCCTAACTTTAGTTTGAGGTATTATTTATTAAAATTTAGTGGTTTTCCCCCAAAAATTTCTCTGAGAGGGAAGAGCCGGCAGTGTAGTGTGAGAGAGGGAGGGAGTTGAGTCCATTATTTGAATGGACATTAACTTGGCGACTGTATTTCTCTATTTCTCTTAAGTATTAATTGTGTGCATGTACCATCATAAAATTAAGATGTTATTTTTACTACAACATAGGTATGTGCCTTCAAAAAGTGGAGTTTGGGGGTCGGGCCGGTTTCTATTGGAATTAATCCCATATGTTCTGTTGTTCACTTAACGCGGGACCCTCTGGGTTCAATTGACCGCGTTAAGTGGGGTACACCTGTAATACATTCACGGAAATGTAATATTTTTGCTGAAATTAGGTACGTATTACAGTGGAAAGTGGGATAAAATCGTGACGAAAACAATGACTTTCGCTTTCTTTCGTTCAAAAGATGTTACCGTAATCGCTTTTCGAATGGTTTAGTTAAAAAACTGTTGTACTGCATTACAATAATATTCCCTCCTAATTGACTTGAATAAATACTTGAATGGAAATATACAATATTTTTGTTGAAACTACCCGCGTTTCAGTGTAAAGTGTCGTAATAATAAATGGTAAACAATTTGCCTTCGGCACTCGTGTTTCATGCACGGCTAGCCTCAGTTTATAGGACGTAGAGCGTTTTTACTGAAGGTTTCGTTGTTCCATTACCCTCAAAAACGTGGGTCGAACTATAAACGAGGAATATCATAAATTAACGATTTCTTGGTCAAAAAATCAGGGTCGACCTATAAACAAGGGGGGTTATAGACGAGTATATACGGTATATTATCCTAACTTTAGTCTGAGGTATTATTTGTTACTAAAAATGTAAATATACTGTTATAACCCAAACATTTCTCTGGTAGGGAGGGAAGGTGGAGGTAAGGGGTAGGGAGGGAGGAAGGGGCCCAGGGAGCAGATGGGAAGAGGGGGTATTTTGATTGACAGATAGTATTTAGGTAAGTATATTTAGTTTATTTACCGGGTATTGAAGATATTTGTTTTAGCTCATAAAATTCATACAAATTACCCGGCCAGAATATAATTTACATTGCTGGAATTCTTACAATTTGATGATCATTTTGAATATAAACATCATAGATTTTGCAATGGACATACAAATTTTAGATCTACTTTAAGTATTTTGTTTACTGTGAGCAAATTTGTTATCTTTTGTGCAAAATATATGACGTGTATATTCAAAATATTCCTGGTCTTGCAAGGAATCCAGCAATGTGAACTATATTATCCGAACTTTAGTCTGAGGTATCATTTATTACTAAAAAGGTAAATATTCTGTTTACTCCCAAACATTTCTCTGGTAGGGAGGGGAGGTGGGGGATGGTGGGGGAGGGAGGGACCCACCGACCCAGCTGGCATGGTGGGAAGAGGGGGGGAGGCAAGGTGGGGTATTTTGATTGACAGATAGTGTCGTGAAGAATATTTTTTTTTTATTAACTGAAGATATTTGTTTTAGCTCATAAAATTCATACAAATTACCTGGCCAGAATATAATTTACATTGCTGGAATTCTTACAATTTGATGATCATTTTGAATATAAACATCATAGATTTTGCAATGGACATACAAATTTTAGATCTACTTTAAGTATTTTGTTTACTGTGAGCAAATTTGTTATCTTTTGTGCAAAATATATGACGTGTATATTCAAAATATTCCTGGTCTTGCAAGGAATCCAGCAATGTGAACTATATTATCCGAACTTTAGTCTGAGGTATCATTTATTACTAAAAAGGTAAATATTCTGTTTACTCCCAAACATTTCTCTGGTAGGGAGGGGAGGTGGGGGATGGTGGGGGAGGGAGGGACCCACCGACCCAGCTGGCATGGTGGGAAGAGGGGGGGAGGCAAGGTGGGGTATTTTGATTGACAGATAGTGTCGTGAAGAATATTTTTTTTTTATTAACTGAAGATATTTGTTTTAGCTCATAAAATTCATACAAATTACCTGGCCAGAATATAATTTACATTGCTGGAATTCTTACAATTTGATGATCATTTTGAATATAAACATCACAGATTTTGCATTAGACATACAAATTTTAGATCTAATGTAAGTATTTTGTTTACTCTGAGTAAATATGTTATCTTTTGTGCAAAATATATGACATTTATATTCAAAATATTCCTGGTCTTGCAAGGAATCCAGCAATGTCAATTATATTATCCTAACTTTAGTTTGAGGTATTATTTATTACTATACCTTAAAATCTAGTGGTTTTCCCCCAAAAATTTCTCAGAGAGGGAAGAGCCAGCGAGTGTGAGAAGAGGGGGAGGGAGTCGAGTCCATTATTTGAATGGACATTAACTTGGCGGCTTTATTTCTCTTAAATATTAATTGTGTGGTGTACCATCATAAAATTAAGATGTTATTTTTACTAGAACATAGGTACTGTGTCGGGAAAAAGTGGAGTTTGGGGGTCGGCCCGGTCTCTATTTCAATTAATCCCATATGTTATGTTGTTTACTTTACGTGTTTCTCGCATTTCTCTCGCTATACGCAGGTCTCACTGTAGTGAAGCCTCTGGTGCACTCTAAGATTAAGAGAGAAAACGGAGGACTCAGGCGTCCTGATGTGAGAGAAAACGGACTCGTATGATGGGGACCAAATAAAAAAAAGCATAGCTACATGTTTTGTGGACTATAGTATTAAGCGTACCCTTTTCATCACTGTAATAAACCTAGCCATGCCTATGTGTGTTTATGATATTTACCATAACATTATATATATATTTAGTGGGTATAAATAGTCGTACAATGGGAAACTTGGGGTTGGGTCTTGGGTGCCTGGAACCAATTAGAATAAATCCCATAGGTTCTGTACTTTCGTTATCGGCGGCGTCCCAATTAGGCGCGATAACCAAGGGATGAATGTACTGTACTGAATATACTTGTGACACTGGCCAGTTGCTTCTGGTATTATGGTACAGGGGTACCAAGTGACAGCACTAGGATCCCACTTCCTCTATCAAGGAATAAACAATTAAAATTTAAATTGAAAAAAAAAAAAAAAACAAAAAAAAAAAACCAATCAAATAATGGGACCTAACGAACCTAAATGGCCCTAGAGCGGGGACAGTCACGTATGCATCGCGTATTCTTATAGATTGTGCGGCCAGGCGAACGTTATCTAGTGAATTTAGTCAATATTGTACAGTAACAATGGACCTAAGTGGAAACCTGTATCGTACATGTACTAAATGATTATGGTACTAAAATTGTAATGTCTATTGCAAATATAGCTTGTTTATACAGGTATTCAAATAAATTACTATCTTACAAGAATCCCTCCAATGTAAGTTATATTCACCCAGGTCGTTTGGGTGGCAAATTATGAGAAGAGCTGAGTCACTCTTAAGTAATGATAAATAAACACGCAGGCAGGCCTTCAGCGCCACCTGTCAAATCTTATCTCAAATAAATAAACAAACAAACAAACGCCAGACATTCTGTCACCCCCCCCGCCGTCTTCCCACCACCCTTGTGTTCAAGATGAAACATTGGTGATTTCTTTGTTTATTTTATATAATATCTCAAGACTAAAGTTAGGATAATATAATAAACAATTTCCATCTTTTCAGCTACTGTTCTGATGAACTATCATTATCTTCCTTGTAATAATTATATAAATAAATTGCATAGATGTATTTTCACCAAGGTTGTTCAATATTTTCTTGGATAGGGTAGTAAGAGGTGAATGCAAAATACAGTAGATGGAGGGAGGTGCAGGTTTGATTGACAAAGACAGAGGGTGAAATTGAGGGATAAGTCAGCTGCTGTTTGTAGTCACCCAAATAACTATCTGAACTTGGGGGGGGGGGGGCCTTCAATGAATTTCAGAATGAACACTGGTAGGGTTGTCAAAATCCTTCGTCTATTGTGTCATATTTTCCCAACACAATTTTGTAAAGATAGTTTTTTGAGTAACTGTACATGGTGTCTTTAACCCATTGGCTGCAGGAGGTTACCCTAAGCTGAATAAAATTGTCTGGCAATAGTCAGACTAAAATGGCAAGCGCGTGAAATGCAGCAAAAGGGTTAAAGGAGAGAGGTGTTAAACTCAGAATATGGAAATCATAACACTTCAACAAAGATGCCAAAAATAATTATACCCCTGTAACACTGCAGGAATGAGCCAGTTTCATATTTATGAAGAGAGCTAGACACTACACACCAATCTTTGGCAAAAATCTGTTGTCCACCAAGATCGTCAAAGAACCATTAAATATTTAAAGCAGAACATAAGATCTCAATTTAACAAGATCACCAAAGACACGCTTATGAGAGTTAAGGCATTGTATTCATGTAGAATCAACATGTGTTCTTAGGAAGATGGTGAAATATTAGACTCCTTGTACATAACCCTGCTCTGGTTAGTGATACCGAAGGTGAAGTTATACGATTTTGAAAGAGAATGTGGTATGTCGAAGTTAATAATGAAAGTGAAAAAAACTAGTGATGAACTACTTTACATACATTCACAGAAAATTACCTATACCTACAGTTTACTTTAATACTTAAACTTTGGAAATAAAATGCTATGAATCACTTCCATTTAAAACATTTATCAAAATAATAAGGAAGATGGTAAACTTTATAAAACATTTTACTATCAATAAATTAAACCATTAATCTAATTACCTATATGTATGTCTATCAGCCTATTATATCTTCAATAACTTCTTCAGTAAACAGCTATGAGATATTTTACTTTACCTTAACATTGTTGTTCATGTACTTGTTGGCTTCTGTAATGAGGTCCCGTATATGATCCAGTGCTGTTCTTGTGTCGATGTTGTCGCACAGAGCTTTATGGACACTAACTCTGAATGAAACACAAAACAAAAACATTGTTATGAAATTCCTATCACAGTTTGGTGAAGCATTTACACTCCTAATCAATTCCATGTATTTGAGAAAAGTGATACAAGTACACCACCGATTTTCCGGTACCCTTGGTTCCAAAGCCTTGCCTGATTATCCGTTTTGCCGGACCAACCGAGGTCAGGTAATAATAATTCAACAATACACCTCTGAGCCACTAATTATACTCCTCCTGTGTCTCTAAAGCACCATGGACTGCTAGAAACTTAAACTAAACAAATACTAAATGTAAATTAAATGTGAAAAAGCCATAATTTTAAGCAACATTACTGTACACAATTTGTACTCAAATGCACTACACTAAACTAAAAAGTTTTATCTCGTGCAAACTATGTGATGTTTATACTCAAATTAATCACTCTCTTACAAGGATTCCACCAATGCACTTTATAGTCAGCTACATTTTATAAGATAAAAACTTTAAGCCTAAAACTATCTTCACCCTGGCTGAGAGGGG